>NW_008677056.1:0-13501 GCF_000695815.1 Acanthisitta chloris
ATATATATGTATACACACTACTCTTTATCAACAATGGTTATTTGAAGCCAGAACAGTAGACATCTGTGTATGTTTGTGCCTATTTCTTTTCAGTAACACACTTTCCAAATGCTAGATGCTGGGGAAGTGTAACTGCACTCAAACATTCCCCTATGTGCAACCTAAACTCTGCAGGGCTGTGGTTCTCAGAGTTATTATTTTACACTGGCAAAGAAGAAGTTACTCATTGACAAGGAAATTAAATGATTCAGGCAACAAAGTTACTGGTTTAGAGGTTATGAAAAAATGTATTTGTAAACAGCTTTTAGCTTAAGTCACAGTATTTCCCTTCAATCACTAGTGTTTGGCTGTAGATCTTCTTTCCACTTGCAGTTTTTTATGCATGAAATTTTACCAGCATGAGATTCAACAGAGTGCTTTCACATCTGTTTTGTCTTCTTGTCTTTTATGCCTGCCAGATCAGCAAAAAAAGTCCATATTCTAGCTTGAAGAAAAACCATCCACAATGATAAGAACCAACTTCACATGCCACATAGACTGGAAAATCAGACCAACATTTTAGGGACTGTTCCTGCACTAAAGTTGTAGGCATAGACCCACACAGCAGGCTGGATTTTATGAATGCAGGGTATCTGCTGTGTTCAAAGCAGTCTTCAAGCTGCAAAGAAAAAAAACAACCCATACACAGAAAAAAACTGGTTTTTAAATAATTTGACCTTTCCATAGCCCAAATCTTAGCAGTCTTAGGCAGTGTTTGTCCCCATCTTGTTTATATTAATGTTAATATTGAGGTTAATATAATGATGACACAGCCACCACTTTCCTCTGTTCCTTCTGGGCAAGTGAGTTTCTTTGTGTCTGATACCTTGGATTACATTGTCAGTAAATGAGAATGCTAACTTCTGGCTAGGCTTCACCCTCCCTTCCCTTCCCTTCCCACAAGATTTAATTGATCAGTTTCATCTTATGCAGCTTAACCTTATGCAATAACATGAAATAGCATATGGTTTCTATCGCAGAAAGATAATTGACCCCCAGGTGATTTCAGTCAAATGGGAAAAAAAAAATATAGTGGGGTTGTTTTTGGAAGGGACAAGAAAAGGAGGAAGCAGGGAAATGATGTCACCTCTGGTAGCTTTTTGAACTTTGAGCTCTGAAATCTCAGTTTTGATGAATGTGCTCAATCCACTCATTATGGGAAAACTGAAGCAGGTCTCAGGGTCTGCTGATGATGAAATCGATGCCCTAGGGCAACAGTGTGCATAGTACTTCCTACACCAGCAAGCTCAGTTGCTTTTTCAGCAAAGAACTCTGATTCTTGTTGGCCTGATCACAGAAGCACCAACTCTCCCAAACAATGTTTGCATTTAGAGAGATAATATTGTTCCTGGCTTCCCTTCTCTCCTCTAGGGAGACTAAATTCATGGTACTCCATTGGACCTTCACAATAAACTCTTTAAGTTGGTCTCCTCTTCCCACTTGCAAGTTATAAACTAGTTTTTATATTTGTTCCCTCTACTTTATGCTTTTCTTTCTGTATATGTGCTGCACCGGCTGATGTATGGTAGGAGAAGGACTGTTATATTTGTGCATCAAATCCTGTGTCTATAGTTTGCCCTACACAGTCAAAATGTATTTGTAGGTTTTACATCTGATAAAGGTCATCTTTGGAAATGCAGAGGTATGGAAGAATCTTCCTGAGTCTGGAGACAGATTAGCTGCAATAATCTTTGCTATGGTTCATTTCTTTTGTAGAAGGAAGAGGGTCCACATATTCTGGACAGGTTCACCATTGCTTAACAAGAACTGTGAATCACGTCAATACATTGCAGCTTCGGCAATGTGAAATTTTGAGCAGGAGCTGGGGAGGTACTGGAAAGTTTTCAGGGAAGAGGATTTAAGAAAATAAATTAATAGTGTGACACAAAGACCTGTATGCTTCCTCCTTGGTCTTCCACCAACTTGAGGAAGGAAAGATGCAGAAAAAAAATTATCTTTAACAATTTCAGATAAGGAGACAGAACTCCAAGTATGTCACTTGTTTACTAGAGGTAGGGTGACATGAAATATGAAGCTGTCAAGCAGGGAGCAGAACTGATCCAAATCTGACAAGTCTAACATACTGAGCTCACCAATCTTGACTCCCTCCTCCCCAAACCCATCAGCCAGGGTTATGACTCATGTGATTATGCTGCATCAAAGCATGAACAGCCACCCCTGTGCTATAAAATTGTCCCTGGCACTAAGTGCTGTGGGGTGTAGATACTGTGGTCCTGGAGACCTATGTTCAAAGGAGACCTTTTCAGTAACACATCTCCTCTTTGAGCTACCAATTCATTTGACATCATGCAATCTCATTGCTCCCACTTATTCTCACCGACTGTCCTGCGTTGAGACCTGTAAGGGACAATTTTGCTATGAAAAAGTCAGAGACAGAGTGGTAGATGCTGTCCTACACCAGGCAATTGCCCTTAGATCTCTTTGTAAGAGATCTCTTTGTAAGACACCCATTTTCCAGATTTATTTCCAGCTTGGAAGCTAAGCAGTTTTGATTCAGTGAATCCTGGCAGTTGTTTCAAGCACCTGCCTTGCTTCTGGCTGAACACTAAGCAGTGCTATGGTTGGGGTGTTGTACAGTGTCTTTCAGACTCTGAAATCTTGGATCTGTTGAGATGGTTCTCCTGCAGCTCCATGAGATGCTCCTTTTGTCACCAGCCATCTGGCAGTTCCTTTGGCTATGCAGGTATAAAGCATGCATGCCAACCTGCACTGAAAATTCCCTAGCTGTTGTGTGCAAACAAAATGCACCGTTCCAAGTATGAAGAAAATATTCTATCATTCTGAGAATAAAGTCCCCAAGCCCCTTGGTGAGAAAGAAAAAAACAAGTATTTTTCCTGTCAAGATAAAAAGGTGATAAAAGGAGGGAAGAAATATCAACACATAATGATATCAACAATTAATTAGTCAACAAGCTATATGAAGAGTTGATGATAACATCAAAATATGTATATGTCAAGTGCAGCCATGGTAGCAACATGTGACCATGGCATATAAATTTTCTTGGCAAAATGGACCTGACCCAGATGGTCCATTCAGAGTCCCATGAAATACTGAAGTATTACTTTTGGGCTCTTCCTTCTATGAAATGAGGCACAGAAGGAGTTATTACCAACTCAAGTAAAAGTAGGCGAAAGCCAGCCTTGAAAGAAACATCTTGCTTCCACTAGTAATATGTGTCAGTACTCCAGCAAAATTTTCAATGTTTTACTTTCTCCATTCTGATGCAAAGCTATTGGACTGTATCACTGCTTCTGGAATAACCATGGTGACCAAGATGACACACAAAATTGTTACTCCAGTATGCTTGGAATCATACACCATATTTGCATAGCAACTGTGCCGGGTAGGGTCAAGTAGCTCCCATTTTGCAGACAACTTCACTTAACCGCAGGTAATTCTGCAGGTGCAGTATTAAACAATGGCCACTTGTTACTTTTTCACATGCTCAGTTGACAAGTATGCAAGAAAATTGGCATCAACAGCTCTTAAGATGAGAGTCCTCTTGGCACAGTGAAACAGCTGGAAACAGTGGCCAGTTATGAGTATTTTGGCTTTTGTGTGAGTACATGGAAGAGTCAGGGACAGAAACCCAGAAATTCGCTTGTGTGGCTTCACCTTATGGACTCGGAACTACAGAATATCACAGAGGCTGGAAAGTACCTTGGAGATAATCTAGTCCAACACACACTGCTCAATGCAGGGTCAGCTACACGATCCCAGGGTTGTGTCCAGTCAGGTTTCGAATATTGCCATGTAAGGAGAATCCACAGCCTCTCCGGGCAAGCTGTCCCAACGTTCGACCACCCTCTGCCAGTCCAGAAGCTTTATGAGACTCAAGTGTTTTTGTTTCTCTGTTGTTGATTCTGTGATACAGTAGATGAGTATCTGTGGAATAGTAAGCTTTATTCAGTAGACCAAAAAACTCTCTTTGCAAGGCCTGGTAACCTGCTGGTGCCTTAGTGAGGGAAGTATTCATAAATAATGGAGCTTTCTCAGACAAAGCAGGGCCACCCTTGGCCTCAGTATTATTTATCTTATTTAATAAAGGGTGTTCTGGGGGTACATTCAGGATCAAGAAGAGTTTTGTTAATGCTGAAGGACGGTAGTGATATTGTAGCCAATTAATGTGCCTATTCTTACTGATGATAAATGGGTCTGTCGTCTGTTCATCTGGCATTGAGCCTCCAGCCTTACATAATCATTTGAGGATATACCCAAGGGTTTTGATAGTTAACATTTCAGCTTTTACAGGTCATCAGAATTTTTCAAGAAAGATGGATTTGGTAAATAGTAGCCTGCAAAAGAAAACTGGAGGTGAAAAGAAAACAATATTCAGGGGATGATAAGGTCTGTAAAATGGGCCAAAACTTGTCTGAAGAAGAATCTTTTCTGTTCTATTTCAATCAAAAGTTCAGGGAGAGGAGAAAAGAAGAGTGCATCAAAGGAATGTTGGTGAATCCAGGCTGGTTTAGCCTTCATGGGTTAATAGTTCATTTGAAACTACTGTTTTCAGTGACTCTGAAATTGCAGGAAGTGGTCTGAGGGCAAGAGGGAATAATGACTCCGGGAGACATAATTTCTAGGGAGGAACTGAGGTCCTGCAATTCTGCTTTGGAGGAAACACAAGCCACAAAATGAAATTCTTTGCAGTTTCAAGGTTAGCAGAGAAACTGAGGGCTGGAAGAGAGAAATCTAAGGAGGGAAGCAAAAAATATGAAATGATCCCTGCCTGTGCATGCGACGTTGTGCCACACTGCCAACATCTCTTGTCCTTTAACCAAGAATCTGAGCTGAAATTGCCTTTTGCAAGGTTGTTGCAAGATGCACTGCAGCTCTTCCATTCAGGACAATTAACACTAACTAATAATTGCATGTTAATTCAACATGGAAATGTTAGGGTCTAGGTTGTAAAATGTTTTAATGGTTGCCATTCTCAGATAGATAATATACAGGCAGAAGAGGAAGGGAGTTAGGAAGAGGCTCTGCTCATCTTACTTATGGTGGCCATGCACAACTTAGACCACTCTCATTGCTACTTCTGATAGTTTTCTATCAATAGACTCACATCTGAGAATTACGGACAAAGGGAAAAGTACACCATTACAAATTGATCCCATGAAATCAGCAGAGGCACAAAAGTTAGCTGCAGCCTAAATTTCATCAGCCAGTCTCCCTGGAGTTAGTGGAGAGAGGCACCTTCAGAGGGCAATTCAGAGAAGGAATCCAACTGCAAGGGCAGCATTAACCTTTATGACTGTTCTCCCTTTGCCAAGAGTCAATGGGATCAATTCATAGCTGAGAGGAGAAGACTTACGCTGGCTAAGAAACAGTCCCAGTATCAATAAAACTACCACAGTGTGTTCTCTGTATCACAGAACTGCCATATGTCTCCACTTACAGGGATTGGGCATGGGGACTATGGAGGGAATTGCTTTCCTGGACAGGTTAATGTAACAAAAAGTGAGTCACTTTGCTTAATCTCCCTAAAGCCCATAGTCTCAGTCCTCCTGTGCTGTACTCTGTGCTATGCTTCATTATGGAGTCTTTGAACACCTCAGCTAAAGACAGAGAAAGCAAATTAAAAAGAAAACACAATTTTGGCTCCTTTAGTTGGATTTTTTGAGAAGAAGTAATGCTGCTTTTGGAACTTACTAGATTTTTCTAGTTTTGTTTATATTGTATTACTAAGTCCAAGTGCTATTGAGTAGACATTCAAAATTAATACCCAACTCTGGAATATTTAATAGCTCAAGATAAATTAATGTATTTAGAATTGTGAATTTTAGAGTGGTTTTGTCCTTTTTTTTATTTTTCATTCAAAACCAGAACTCCTATTTCCAATTTATTAACAAAATCTGATGGTCTTGTTCTTATTTTTAATAATAATAATATAACTTAGCCGCAGTACTCCAGAAACTGCAACTTCAAGAAGAATACATAAATTAATGCTCATAGTATATAAAAATACTTTTATTTAATACCTTGGAGGTTTGGGGGGTTTTGTTTGTTGGTTTGGGGTTTTTTATAATTAAGAGGTATCCAATAACAATTTTCTTTATTTTAATTATGTCTGGAATATACTACTCATTGTAAACAAAACACGTAGTTATTTAACATGCAGATTTTAGCTCAGGGATTTGAAGCAGCGTAGTGGGCTGGGACACATGCTCTGTACTTCCACTCATTTGCTCATGGAAGTTTGTTAGGACTCCCCAGATAGCTTTGAATACTCTCAGCTTTTCTTTGTGCTGCAATTTTCCTTTTCTTTATTGAATTAATATTATAAATGCATTAATGGAGTTCTTGGTGGAGAAAAGATATTGTTTCTGATAGTTGCTTTGCTGCTGTAAATCAGCATAGTGCCACATACATCAACAAAGCTACTATTTGCCCCAGCTGAATGTCTCCTCCTTCAGTTCTAATATTAACTCAGTTAAAAATAGAAGTTTTATATTTAAACCTCTGCTTCCTGAAGTGACAGTAGGTGGGCCAACTTGTAACATGATCAACATTTACAGCATTATCTCTACTGGGATGCATTTATGTCAGCTCATAATGATCAAAACAATGCCTTTTTGGAATTCCTACTGCTTTAATTTTCACAAAAAGGCAATATTAGTTAAAGAATAAAAAATGTGAGCCCTAATAGAGCATGCGTGTGTGTGTGTATAAATAGCATACAACACAAAAATGTTGGTACCTTATTATGCAACCCATTCCATAAACCAGTACTTGTGGACAGGGGCTGGTGTGCTGGTGTTATATATTGGGAGCAGCAATATCGACGTGGGGGGATCACACAGTCCTGTTGTCAATGCCAGATGAACTTGTGATTTAGTGCACAACATAGTTTTATAATAAACTTAGAGGCATTTGAGATGCCCAAACTTATTTAAGAGACTGACAGAGAAGATGCAGGATGTGCAGGAAACTCTGGACAACTGCTGAAGGACAATCAGAATAACTAGGGCATCTCTAGTGACACTGGACACTTTTATGTGTACAGTGAAGCTGGGCTGCATCTTACATCTGCAGTCACAATTTTTCAAGCTATTTTTTGATGACACTGAGGGGCATTCTAATTGTGACCTATCAGAAACTGTTGGCCTTTAGCAAGATCATACACTAGCCCATTTTCTCTGCTGTGCTTTATATTATACTAGCGAGTGTTGTCACTAAACTGAGTGACATTACCAAGTCACGGTAAACTTATATAGAGATTTAAGTGCCTCTAAAACAGAGCTGTCTTCAAGTCCTTATTAAACATAGAGTTGCTTAAAAAATGCTGAGGACATTACTAAGTTGAATTCAAAGTGTCTGAAAAATATGCACTTCAATGGTCATTTTGTTGATGCATGTTGAAACAATTGGACTTATCCTGGCATCAGACACAGGAGTGTTTCTCCTAAATTTCTTCAAAAAGACCAGTATTAGCCTGAAAAACTTCATTATTTTAAAGTAAGTATCTTAAAATAAGTAAATACATCTTAAAATATGTAAATACATTAAACATGAAATATAGAGTAAAAGGAAAACAATTGTAGGTAGAAGATTTGTCCCATGAAAAATATTTTCTCTTTCTCCAAATTTAAATACATGTGCATACTAACTTAGGTCCAGTTTCATTCCATTCAGCTTGAAGGACCTCACATTCAGTATACTTCCTATCCAGCCTTTGCGACCGCATCTAATGTGTGAAGCCACCCATGGAGGGATAGCATGTCCTGTGTATTTTCGGTAGGAACAAGCCTGGAACATGCTATAATTCTGTTCCTGGGGAAATCAAAGCATGAGAAGGCAGCATGGGCATGGCTGTCCTGTAGATATGAAGGTAGATATCCATTTCTCTACATCAATACAGACATAAAGACAGGTAAGAGTTGTTGTCTGATGTGGTGGTAGCCTGGGAAGAACATACTTCTGACATGGGCACTCTGGTAAACAGAGAGAATCTGGGTTTGGAACTTGTGAGGGATCCTACATGGACAGTCCTAACAGCTGCCATGTAAACAGTCTTTACAAATCCATGCCAGTCTTGTCTGACACAACACCTGGCTCCTTTTCTGTAGTGAGAATGGCTGGACCACTGCAGTGGCGAACTGATTTTTGTGGATGGTGAACACAAAAAGGGGATTGAGAAGAGACCACCCGAGTTATACTGGCACATGACTTGAGTGCTTTCTATTCTTAGACAGATGAGGATCTGAAATATGTAAGTACACTATCATAGTTTTTGAGACTTGTTTGTAAAGATGAGAGAAAGAAATAAAAATCTATCATGGGTGTGGTATTTAGACATTCATAATTTTCTTTTGATGTGTATTTATACTTAAGTGGAGTTGATAAATCAAGTTTTCCTCATGATATTTTAAGCAACATTATTTGTCTCCATCCTTGCTTTTCTTTAAAGAAATGAGAAGAGCAAAACCCATGAAATTATATTTGCAATGTCATTTTAAATTTATCATCTAATAAATAATGATCACTTGGAAAATCCATTTCTTTTCTGTATTGTTAACAAGAGATTTAACCAAAGTGATTGAATCAAGATGAGAAATTATCCCAGGTTCCTGAAGCTTGAATAAATGACATTGTCAACATTAACATGCTGGTCTGGAAGTTCATTTGAAGTATAAGAGATAACCTAAATATAATTTCATGGCGGCTCATATACTACTTAGCATAATTTATTCTTTACCACAGAATCTCCATTCCCTGTGTTTTACCAGCATTTGCAATTCATCCAATGCCTATCAACACTCAGCTTTTTAGCCTTCCACACTCCTAGTACAAGTAAAGATAACACTTCCTTTTTTCCCAGCAAATAAACTGTATGCTTACTTCCAGCTTTATCTTGACTTCTGCCAACACTTTTGCTGAATGAGAGTAATCACCACTGATTTTACCATATCATATGGATCTACTACTACTGACTAATGTAGCGATGTTACATCAGATGCCTTTTAGAACTGTATTCTCCCCCATAAAACAATATTTATGCTTAGCAATTAATAAATAGAACTTGTCAGCTGCAGAACACTGTACCTCACAAATGAGTGTCTATCCCAAAGAGAATAGAAGAAAACCAATAGAAATTTGAAGTGTTTTTAAAGTGCTACATACACCAAGGTTTTAACTAGCCACAGGTAAAGATTTAGAAACACAACTGAGTTTATTTCTACAATTTAAGGCCAGGAACTCTGTCCTTCGAAGTACAGAGGCAAATCACAATGAGCTGCAATGGCCTGACTTGTCAGGATGGAACTAAGAGTCCTATGACCTTTCTGGTTTTGAAATCCATTACAGGAGAATGTCTTTACTCAGTTAGGGTTCAAAGTATAGCTTTATGTTTCAAGAACATACTGATTCTCCTTTGGTTTTAAACAATAAGCATATGCTTGTTTTCTTCCCCCAGTCCAGGCTATAAAACATGTTTCAGATTATTGTGTTTATACTGTAATGAGACTAGTTTGAATTCTTGCAGCTCTGGGGGAGTTCTTGAAAATACACATTGCAACATTGTAAAAGTGACAGGCAGATTGTTCCTGATATGTATTTATTAAAATAAATTTATTTTAAGGATTATTTAGATTTCTGACTGATTTGGTAGAGATTGGTATAACAGTAGTGTCATTATATCACGGCTCTTTTTCTATTGAGGATTCTCAGAGATATTGCAATAAAAGAAACTCTAGCCTAGACATCCTCACTGCATTAGAGAGAGAAAAGATTTTTCAGGACAAATGAAAAGTGTGGTGAGGCAATAGTAGAGCACTCTAATGTCCTTTCAGAAGCAAAAATAAATGAAAAGACTGAGTGGAAAAGTGAAACTTTTGGACATTTTCTCAGATGTGCAGATATGCAAAGGATGCTAATGATGCCATGAAGCATCTGCATATCTCCAGCTTTTGTATCATAATTTGTTCAACAGCTATCAAAATATTTCGTTCCAGGAAGAAAAAGTGATGATAAGTATCAGGGCTTTTTTATAAAGAAGAGTAAAACCTCAATTGCCACAAATTGTACTTTTTAAGAGACTATCAAACTAACCCAGACTTTTTGACAGGTATGAAAACAAGCCAAGATTGTATTAAAAAGTGGTATTGTGCTGGGGATAGCCATTCTCTGTCAGATGTATTGCATATACCCTGCTGTGTGCATGGACATTTATGGATATGTCTATACGACATATCAAGTCAAGGAAAAAAAACCAAAACAACTTATGGGAAGGTGCTAATATCTGCTTGTCTATGGCTAAAAGATACATACAGCATTAATGCATTGTCCTGGCAAATGAAAGTGAAGGACATAAATGAAGGGTTATTCCCTTAGTAATTTGGTATTTCAAGGACATTTATCAGTACTATGTATCTGTTGGAAAAGAGTGGATGTGGGATTCATTCATCTTAGTTCCCTGTGGTTACTGTCTGCAAGTAAATCTCATCCACTGCTACCTGTATGGGGAATGCTGACAACTTGGGGGAATTTGAGTTATCTGAACCATACATCTCTCCACATGTCACCAAGATAGGGATTTGCATTTGAAATTGGAATTGGTTTATAACCTTCCAGAAATGCACAAGAGTAATAAATGGATCTTATCAGTGTGTCTGGCTGGTTTTGAGTTCCTGCAGAAATGTTGCCACGTAAGAATCTCTTTTGAGGTACTCAGATATCAGTGTGCTTAGCCTGGCAGACAGACCTCTGTATTGGGGAAGCAAGGTCAGTGCTCTTGGGACAGTAGGAGACATAAAGATTCAATAATAATTCTTATTATTCTATCAAATTATGTCTGCAGAACACTTTAAAATCATTATGTGAAGGACAAAGGATGCTATATATACAGAGGGCTAAAGGCTGACATTTCTACAACACATTTAATTAACAGAATTCCATGCAAGCCTGGCCTTTGGAAGAAAAATAATCTTTGGTTGCACACCGGGCATGTTGAGCTTCCATAATAAACACACAGGGAACCCATGTAAGGCATCTACTGAATCAAGGCTATTGTTTTGCTGGAGCCATGTCCTCAAAGACCCTGAGGCTGAAAGACCTATCACGACAAGTAGGGGGTTGATGGAGACAAGAAACAGCAGCAGTAATTGATCATTTTTATTAATGGTGGTGCTCAAGCTGTTGGAGCTCTTGACAAAGCTGGATTTTGGTAAGCAGATAGAATATGTCTAGGTAGGAATATTTTCCCTGCACCAGTTCATGGGAAGTGTTGTGGTTCCTCCTGTTAAGGGGTGATCAAATGAGCACTAGTTAGTAGGGTTTTTTATTGGTTCTACTAAAAAATTGACATTTTCTTCTGACGCTTCTGGCAGTGCTTCAAGGTACCCAGACTGCAAATTAAGATGCTACAAAATAAAGCCATTTATTGCTCCATGTTAGGGAGCAATTCCCTATTGTTATGGAAAAACAACACAGGAGATGATCAGAAATCATCATCCAACCATGCCCTTAGTTCACACGCTGCATGCCACATGTTTGACCACATTTCAGTTTTGAATCCTGCTCTGCAGCTGAAATTTAAGGGCAGTGGTGTGGCCTAGTGTGAAGTACATAGGGCTGAGATGTGGTGAGGTAATCTTACATCTGCTCTGGATTTGCAAAGTCTTGATAGGTTACATCAGTCTATCCTGCACATTTATACAATAAAATTGATGAGATTGCCCAACACTCATAAGAGTCATTGAGATAAATAGAATAAAATTACCCCTTAGTAGTTGCAGATTTGTAGTATAATATTTTTTTTCCCTTAATCATAGAATCATAGAATTTTAGGGGTTGGAATGGACCTTACAGATCATCTAGTCACAATCCCCCCTGCCTTGGGCAGGGATATCTCACCTCTTTCCAGAAAATGGGCCGGGGATGGGAATAGAAAAGTGAGGCATAGAGCTCTCCTAGAAAGCCAGAAACATTTTTAGAAATTGAATATTTATAATGTAATTTAAAGACTGCCACTGTAGTAGTTTCAGGTTTGAAGTCACTATCACTGTCTTCAGTCTGTGAGAGAATAAATTGTATAATAGGTGTAAAGTAGTTAAAAAAATTTTAAAATGCCAAATATTTTTTTGAAAATTTTCCTCATGAAGGTAATCAGATCTTTAAACAGGTTGACCAGGAGGGTTGGGCAATTTCTGTCCTTGGTGACTTTCAAATAGTGGGACAAGTTCTTGAACCATCTAATCTATCTGGACCTACTTTTGAGATGGAGGTTTGACTACAGGTCTCCAGAGGTGTTTCCTCAGCCACTTCAAAATATCCATGCTAAGGAGGAGGTTAATTCTTCTTGGTCCTTGACACAGACTGCTCGTAACAGCAATATGATAAGACACTATAGACAAATCCAAACTGCCTGAAGGGTCAAGATATGGACCAAACACCTTCTTCTATTTTTTAATTTTTCTACCAAAAGTGTGCTGCGATTTGCTTCAACATGAAGCGAGTCTGCCAGCCAACAGATCAGCCATATAGACAACACGGTCATAGTCTTTGGGATTCTCCTCCCATCCACTCCCACCTTTCTCACCGCCACTCTCTCCCATCTCTTTACCCCTGTTTCCTTTTCCTACCTGGAATGTGAGTGGGGGAAGGACATTTTTCTACTTGTCTCCTTGTTTCTGTACTACAGGAAGGTAGGATTGTAGGTAGGAAATCATCAGTGTATGTATCGGGACTGAGGTTTGTGAAGAAGGCTCCATAATATCCATTATATCTATCGTGTCCTCACAGGTAACTCTGCATTGAGCCAGAACAGCAATTTCAGGCTCGTTAATCCTCACGACAGTAGGATTCCTAGATTGCGTATTCTCCTCGGGTTTTCCTGAAGTTGGATCGAGGTAGTCAAACTAGTCTTCTCTTGGCCACTGCTCTGTTGCCCACTTCTGTCGTCCTTCCTGTATCTAGATCTGTGCCATTTTTGGCAGCTCCAACTGCTATGGCTGTGTGAGATGCTCCTTGAAAGGTTTTCTCCTGCCTCTCCCTATCCACACCTGCTTCATGAGACCCAGGCCACCATATTTTAGTAAAAAATCCACAAATGTGTGGTGAAGGGTGTTTCTGGCAGAGGATTGTCTGAGCCACAATTTTCTGCTGTGTTAACTTCCATTGCATTTTGGTGGCTTTCAACTGGTAGGACTGATTTGAAGTTCAAGCCATTAGAAATAGCTAAGGAGTTTTCCACAGGGAAGATGTTCACTGTGGAGCTTGCAAAATAGATCTTTCAAGCAGTTTTCCAAGTACTACTTTTCAACACCTGTGTAGCTAGATAGTACAATCTTCAGTGTATCAGTAGGTAAAGCAATTATGTATTTTAAGTTGGTCCTTAAAAGTGCACCCGGCCCTGTACAAATACCTTTATCCTTTCCATATAATAAGGATGCAAGACCTTTCCACCTGCCTCTTATCTTCCTGTTGCAGATAGGGCAGAAG
>NW_008677056.1:13534-30298 GCF_000695815.1 Acanthisitta chloris
ACACTGAATTTGGCTCATGATCTGCAGGACAGAAACAGTTAATTCCTCTGAACTTGTTCTTTTCAGTAGAGACGGCTTTTGAAAACAGAATTTAATGAAATCCAGTGTCCTTTTCATAAAATATTTTAAGGAAATCTTGCTAAATAGGGCTTGTCAATCAATCTTGAGCTATTGTTGCTTCCCCCCCCCCCCCCCCCCCCTTTTTTCCCCTTTTATTTTAAATTGACATCTCTCTGGAAGGACACAAACAAATCACAAGCTGATATCTTAACTAGGATATTGTGGAACTGTTCTCTTTCAATCCTTGAGTTTCTCTGCTGATAAAGATAAATAAATTGCAAAGTCTATATTAATAGGTACAAGGGGCTGAGAAAAGCTTCAGAAACCATATGCTGAAAATATCCCTGAGTACATTGAGGGGCGGTATTTTCAAATCATATTTGCCCTATTACTAAGAAGCTTGCAAAATAAATGCAAGATACTGCAAGCTCAAAAATCGTCGGACAATTAATTGCCTTTTCTCTACAATACATCAAACTCAAAATATGCAGATATTTAAACTCTGGATATTTGATGTTCCTTTTCTGTTAGATAGTTCTAGCAGTTTATATGTTTTAGTAGAAATGTTTTATAGTTATATGCCTAGTACTTTTAAAAAATCAGGCTTAGAGCATGTACAAATGTCTGTAGCAATATTTCCTCCTGACTTTGCCATTCATTCCTTCTCACTGTAGAGCGAAACGCTAAGCTATTTTACATTATCTGGTGTTCTTGTAATCAGTTGTACTATACTTATGGTTTAATTACCTGGGATCTCTTGTACTTCATGCTCCAGCCTTGGAAGAGTTCAAGGCCAGGTTGGATAGGACTTTGAGCAATCTGGTCTAGTGGAATGTATCCCTGTTCATGGCAGGGGTGTTAGAACTTGATGGTCTTTAAGGTGCCTTCCAACCCAGACCATTCTATAGTTTATCATACTCAGTTAACTTCACACTACTCCATACCTGGCATTAGCAGCTATTTCAAACCATTGGTACTCAACTTAAACAGGAGTTCATAAAGATCCAACTTAAGCACAACATGCAGGCTGTGTAACAACATGTGAAAGTATGTGTAGGTCCAAAGGTTTGATGAGCATCTTTAGGAGAAAAATTACTATGCACCAGAAAACAATTTTCATACCAGCCCATGCAACAGTTTCTTTGATGATGGCATTTTCTTTCAATAGTCATATGAGATAGAAGGAATAATTTAAAATTCAAATGTTACAGACCACCAGATTAATAAGCCATATTTATGAAGTGATAATGACAACTCCCTGTATTTTGGGTTTTTTTAACTCAGGAGATTGGACGCTGGTATTTAACAGGAGTCTTTTCTCAGGATCTGGTAGTGACACATGGCACACCGTTTACTGTGATATTGATGTACAAGGAGCTGGACTGACAGATGGGTTTAGCACACATAAAGCCCACTTTTCTACTGCAACGTGGAGTTGTATACCAGAGCACAGACAGATATTCTGCTGGGAGGTTCTTTAGTTCTGAGAATCATGTTCTCTCTTTTCTTTGTTTATGAGCAAAGATGTGAATGAACGTGAAGTCTTCAGAAAGTCTTTAAAAACATACATAAATCAAGAACACAGAAAGGCTTAAAATTTCATCAGATTTAAGCATTAGCAAGGACAGTTAACTAGGCATAATCAGTCCCTGTTTTACTCTAGAGGCTCAAGAAGGTAGACATTTTCATGAGGAAAAATCTGGCTTGAGTCAAACTTTGTGACACAATATTTAAACAATTAATATTTCTTTTCACTCATATGTTCAACTTTTTCATAACAAGATGGAATTGAGAGTAGTGTGCTCACCGTGACCCTGAGAATTTCTGCTGATTTTTAGGCCTTGCTGTAAAATAAGCGGACTATTCTTTCATGGTTTGTGCAGGAAAACCCTAGATGAGACCAAGGTTAGCACATGTTGTCTGAGGGTTTCTCTTTCCTCCATAAGTGTGGTGCTTCCATTGTACTGCTGTAAGTAAAGACATGCATCACTTCCCCGTGGGGATAATTGAATGCTAGCTTAAGTATGCCTGATACTGTTGCTGCTGTTCTTCCCCTGTTGTAAGGAGAATAAGGTGCAGAGAATTGTGACGCTTTTAAATGAGTTTAATTGAAAACTGAGTTCTCTAAAAGTATAGCCATACAAGTAACTAACTGCCCTCAGAATTGACCATACTATGTATGTAGGTAAAGAAACTTGGTCTTGGATTTTAAAAGCCTGAAACAATGCTTCTTCAGGGAGTTTCAGCTCCACAGTCATTTTACAGTCATTTAAAACTACAGCTAATTGTTTGAGAAAAAATAAATAAAACTAAAATTTTTAAAAAGCATATTTCAGGATTCAGGATGAATATTTGAATATTTGGGCTACAGTGGAACACCAGGGTCTCTGGATGTCTCCTAGCAGACCCCTGACAGTTTAAGATGCTTTTAGTAAGACAACATATACTTCACCATGGAATTACAGACACATGCCTGTTCCACTGTTTTTAAGGAGAGCGTTACATAACTATGTCTAAACGACAAAGCAGCCTTGGGACTTTACTTGCAAACCATCACATATCTGAATCTGAATTAGTATTTAATTGCATCAAACCTCTGCATGGCTGGGCCTATCAGCAGGTTATTTTTATTTCATCAGGCTTCAGACATTAGTGCTGCTGACAGGCAGGGAACAAAGTGAAAGGCACCAAATCCCCAGCACCGCTGGCCACCAAAAAGCATGGAATGAAGGCAGACCTGAGAGAGTTGGTTTTATATAATAAAAGGTGAAAATATGCATTTGAGCAGATGGGACAGCATAGAAAAGAAGGATAAGAGTGAAAGCAGTGAGCAAATGAAAGAGAAGGAAACAGCAAGGAGAGCAAGACTAGTGCTGAAATGAGAGAGATGGTAAGGAGATGGTAGAAACTGTGGGATCCTGGTTGTGGGGACTGAAAGAAAAGAGCAGCTAAATTCCTTCCCACATTTGGCAGCTGCTTTTCAATAAATAAATAGATGGATTATGTCAAGACAAAGCAATGGAACACCTACTTTCACCTTCTGTGTAACAGGCTCCCATTGAGTTAAGCCTGTGTTAAGTCTGGCAGTTCATGTCCTTGACCTTTTCTCCCAGTCGCTGTCTAATCACCACTCCTTGGAGCCAACTCTTTACTCCTTTAGTTGCCCACAGCCCTTCCTTTAGGAAGCTGTGGAAGCAGTACAGGCACTACTGATAGAAATTGATCCCTGAGGAGGTATCATTAGGACTGTGGGGAAAGTGTTCAGGCTGATGGCTTACTTGCAGAGGAGCACACATCACCCTGGGCACTCTTGGTTTCTAGTATCGCCTCTTGGTTCTCAAGAAAGAGCAATTTTGTTGGTCTTTGCTAACTTTCTGTTTCACAAATAAACAACAGGCCAGCACAAGAAGAGAATATTGACAAATCAGATGCTGCTCCATCACAGAGTAATACCAAGCAGATTCTATACTTCATCTTGTTATTCTAATCATGTGTTAGGTTCACACTGACAAATCAGTTCTCAAAGGTGAACTGACCTGGACAATCATGAAAATTAGAATGATTTGGACCATTGTTTGACTTAAAGAGCTGTTTGATGGGACAGATTAAATCCTGTAACTGAGCAACTTTGAACTCATAGAATCATGAACATCCTGAGTTGGAAGGGAGTCCAGCACCTGGCCCTGCACAGGACTGCCCCAAGAATCACACCATCTGCCTGATAACATCGTCCAAATGCTGCTTGAACTCTGGCAGGCTTAGCGTTATGACCATGTCCCTGGGAAACTCAGTATCTAAGTCTTAATTTCACAGACTGGTCTTATGTTTATTTGAGTAGAAAAGCTTATGTCCAACCAGATTTTTTTCTAAAGGTTTAGTAGATCATCTATGAATATAATCTCATGTCTAGTCTGTCTGTGATTCCTTAAAAAAGTTGTTTCTTTTGTTATTATGAAATATCTGTCAAGAACCAGAATGTTAAAGGATTTTGAATAATTGCATTCACTGGCTTAGGGAACAAGGCATATATCTGCAAGAGTGCACTTTTCCTGCATCTGCAAAACCCTTGGTGACAAAACAAGCATCAATAATTTTGCTCGATGTATTGCAGAGAAGGAATTTAGCTTTTTAAAAAGACAAATAAAATTAAACTTACAGCTCTGGGAAGAATGCCAATCTTTAGTATTAATAATAATTCAATTGTTTTTAAATCACTTATAATTATCTAAGTTGATTTTTCTTTATTACAAATTAACAAATATTTAATTGATTTAGCAATTCACTAATGTTCTTGATGACAAAATATTTGAAAGAAGATGCAGCATAGAGAATGGTTTTAAGGGATTTTGAAGGACTTTATTTCTCGCTGTAGTTACTGGATGCCAACCAGCACTTACTATTTGCAACATTGTTTGTAGAGAACCTGTGTCTTGAAAAATAACTGAAGGTTAATTATTCTATCTATCCCAACTATAGTAAGTCATAAGCAATATATTAAATTAAAAAGCTCCTATAAAAAATACCACAACTCCAAGTGACCCAGACAATTAGATCATCAACCTAATCTAATGGTTTCATAATTTCAAAGATTTTTGAGGTCACAGAAACCATTAGCTCTTCCACCTTGACCTCCCATTTAATGGCAGTGATGGAATTTCATTCATTCCCAGCTGGAGCCTAGTAACTTCAGCAGACAACTCTTATCTTCCAGAGAAGCACTGAGCACATTAAGAGACCATGCCTATCTCAACTATACTTAAGTGGTTAAGTGCATTCACTGTTAAGCACCTATACCTTTTTTCTGGAATGAATTTGTTTAGATTTACATTTTGATCTTTGGATTGTGCTTTTCAATACGAAATAGAGAATACTCTGATGTCTGTCTCCTTGTCTTGGATTTATTTTTGCACCCAAAGTAGTTTTCATGTCTTTCCCAGGACTTCTACTTTACTTTGCATTTCATTTGCCTGGGACAGGAAAAGTTAATTGGTCAATTCCTCTACTGATTTCAGTCTCTTTCTTACTTCTACCACAATGTCTGGCCAATTCTGAGGGCTTAAATTTTTTGAACACTATAATTTATTCTAACAAGGGAAAATAATTTCAGTTTCTCCAAACACTGCTCTTTTCTTTACTACCAGATGCCATTTATTTTTTTAATTCCTGGACAATACAAAGTTAAAACGAGACACTTCACCATGACACAGTCACAAACAAAAGTCTGTCAGTTATAAAAAAAAAAGGTATTTATGGCTCACCTAAATGACTGATAACAAGCAGATGGAAAGGAGCTTACTTTAGCCAGCTTTTACCTTCAGCCCAAGTGTTTTCCATTATTGTGTAGCTACTGATCCTATGTGAAAAGAATTCTTTTCTGGTATTTTTGTGTTAGAACCACAAGAGCCATGATTTAATAGACGTTCTTATAGGACATTATACATTACAGGCATCTTTTCATAAATTTCAAAGCCACATCTTGACAGTTTCATTTTTTTTAAGAGATGCCTTTAATAACCGTTTCTTGCTGACTTTAGAAATGAGGGAGGAAAGTGTAACTTCAAAGTGTTGGCAAAATAATACGAATTATACAAATGTAGTTGTAAAGTTGTTTCCAGTTACCGTAGTAGTAACTTGAGACTGATAGCTGATTTCCCCTTTCCCAAGTGTTTCCAATTTATAACAGTATCTTTTGGAGTCTTTCCACACTACATTGCTACTCTAGAACACACCAGTTCATTCAACTGTATTTTCTAAAATTATTGGAAGCCGAACAAGAAACAATGCAAAAAAATACTAATGAGCATAGTAAGTAGGTAAGATACTTCCAGTTCTTTCAGCTAAAGTGCTGAAAGACATGATTGAAACAGGTGGTATTAAATAGATTGATAAAAATTTATATCTGAACATGAGGATCCATGTGTCTTTCAGTACAGTGTTGGAAAATCTACCAGTAACTTTTGCATGTATGCTCTTACAGTCAGAGATGATGTTTTTGCCTGCTATGCAGTATGACAAAGTGAAACAAAGTAATGAAAGATATTAATATTTAAGTAGTTAACCATACATTATTGATAGCATCTTAAGTGGCATTAATTAAGACCCTTACATGCTTTTTTCCAGCACTTCTCTATGTTGCTGATCACACTAATCATGTAACCTTACTGTACTATTGACCTTTGGCCAGATGCACAATTATTATTATTTACTATTCTTACTGCTGGCACTGGGACCACTAACCTTTCCCCTTCAGCACTGCTTTCAGAGTTGAAAATTTAGAATGAATGCAGATCATCCTAGGGACCCCTATAGGTTTTTACTTTTATTCCCCTTTTCCTCCCTTGGGTATGTATTCCCCCCCCCCCCCCAACGCTTTTTTTTCCTGCTGTTGATCCTTCCTTCTTGTCTTCCAACAGCACGAGTTGATTTATAACACTAGGAAGGAAAGATTTCTAGAGATAAGTACATTAAAGATGAGGCACAGATTATTTGCAGTGGTTGTGGAGTTTCCATCATTCTGAGGGCAAGTTAAACAAACATCTGTCAGGCATGACCTCCCTGTAGCTAAGCCTGCCTTGGGGCAAAGGGATGCACTAGATGACCTCTAAAGATCTTTTATGGCCCTAGGTTTCTATGAGGGGAATAATGGCTCACCCCAATTCATGGTTATGACCTGGTCTGTCCAGTGCTCATATACCTTGCAGTGCAGTAGAAGCCCAGGGAGCATCCTGACCCTGCCTAAAATACAGCACGTACCAAGCTGTGTAGATATGTGCTGTAGCACATACATGCATACTTCTGTACACTTTTAGATGTGGCACTTAGGGACACGGTTTAGTGGTGGACTTGGCAGTTCTGGGTTAATGGTTGGACTCAGTGATTTTAGAGGTCTTTTCAAACCTAAATGATTCTGATTCTATGACTTCTCTCCCTGAGTCTTGGAAGTATATTGACAAAAAGAGGACCAAACAATGATTTTAAGTGATCTTCTGAGATCACTTTTCCTCTTGGTCATCTGCAGTAGAATTCTTAAAGAGAAATGGTTTGCTGGCAGTCAGACTGGTAAGATACAAATGTATTTGTAATATACAAAACACACATGTCTCTTTACAGTGTTGTAAATACTTCAAGAGATTAATTCCTGCTAATGATGAAAGATGTGCATAATCCTATGCTCAGAAGGATGATATGCTCTAGAAAGGCTCATTTGTTAGTGCTGTTGGACTAGCAAATTTGCTGTGTGTTCAAAGCAGTCCCCTTTCTTTTTCTAACAGCAATACCTGATCCTGTTGCATAATCGAGATTTTATATTCCTCTTGTTTACACACTTTGTGACAGGTCATAGCCCTGACAAGTAATAAAAGTAAAATCACCCCATGTTCAATGTTGCAAGGTGACTTTTCCCTTACTTTCCCCTTTTGCTACTTCCATTCTCTATCCTACAGTAAACCTTAATGAAAAGACCAAAGAGGTAAAGCTCAACTCCCCATCCCCAGTCTCTCACGACAAAGGCTGGTGTTGCATTATGCAGGGGGAGTGAAGTGTGTTCTTCAGTAATATTATCCTGGGAATTATCTTCTAGAGATTGACCTGTGAATAATAGCCAAGCCTCAGGGTTAGCCTCGCAGTAATTATCTGCTAGACGTTTTCACTAGCCGTATCCTTTCAGGTCAAGAGGCAAACATGAGGACTCACATCCATACTTCATGGCAAATTATTATTCAATTACAGTGACTTTTGAACCTCACCAAATGTAAATTGAATTGTCCTTCCTTTAAGATATTTATTTCTGTGAAAAATTCCAGGGAACTTAAAATGCAAGATACATAAGCATCCCAGACAGTATGCAGAGTCTGGGACTGTAATGAAATACTTCAGAAGTTTTCCATACAAGCAGTTTTGGAGGGATTTGTCCTTCACAGATAAAGGCTGTGTCTTCTTAGCAACTTGAGTTAATTCAGTGTCAGGCATTCTTCAGCAAGCCAGTTCATGAAAAAGGAGTCACCCTAGTACAAGCATCTTCTTGCACAGAGAGGATATATTAAGCACACAAGACAGTCATGTTGCAGCAACTCATGAGTTGTATTAGCTTGGCTCTATCCTAAGATACAATCCCAGGCTGGAGTTCATCCCAGCAGGAGGGAGGCAGTAGCAGAAAATTCTTTCCATCCACAATAAGAGGAGTTGCATGTGACTAGCTTATGTGAAGGTGTACTCAATATACAAAGTTTAATGAGAGATAAATCCTAATCTATGCATGGAAGAGTTCATAGTAAGTGTCTCCTTGTATATCTCTGAGCTACCCTCATTTTTTTGCTGAAACTTGCCTGGTTAAACTCTAATTGTGAGTCACATCTTGAAGTCAGAATTCTGATGTGACAGGGTACCATAGCTCAGTAAGATGGAAAAGAGTATGTAAAATTCAGGGAAAAGGAGTTAGATATTGGAGTAAGAACCCTATGGTAGCTCTTTTTATGTGAGAAAACATTTTACCATTGTGATGCACAGGCAAGAGAACTGTACTTGGTTAGCAGCATTTGTATAATATAAATTCCTTTATTCTATCAAGGTCATCAACATAAAAACCTCTTAAAATGATTCCTTAAATGGACACAAACCACTTCGAACCATAACTTGCAAGCATCATTCTTAGTCTGACTGACTGCAGGCGTGCCTGAGACCATGGAGAAGAAATAAATTTTGAAAACGCACTTGACTTGTTGTTAGTTACTGATATTCTGTGTTTGATTTTGATTTTGCATGTGGCTTAGCCTGCATGGGGAAAAATCAATAAAATCTGCTTCAGTTTTGTTTATAGTCTGTTTGTCCCTCTGACTGACCAGATAGTGGTGGTTACATATCAGGGTCTATCCTAGGACATGAATATCTAAAAAACAGGAAAGTTTAATTTGATTCATTTATTTTCTCATCCTGGGTTTTAAAAAAGCTTTTTTTTGAGAGTATGAAAGAGGTTTCTTAACAAAATGCAAGTTTGTTTTGGAAAGGAAGATGACAGAAACCCAGTCTGGATTAGGTGCATCCGATCAAATGTAAATATTCACAGCTGAGACAGTCA
The DNA here is from genome assembly GCF_000695815.1 of Acanthisitta chloris. Taxonomy (NCBI): domain Eukaryota; kingdom Metazoa; phylum Chordata; class Aves; order Passeriformes; family Acanthisittidae; genus Acanthisitta; species Acanthisitta chloris. The sequence goes on from NW_008677056.1 coordinate 22,668, forward strand.
TCACAGACTGTTTCTTTAGTCAGTGGAGAGAATCAAGCACATCCAGGGTGAAAGATTTTCATTTCAAAAGACACACCTAAAATAGAAACATATAATATGTGCCCTAAAATTCTCTGCTTCTCTCTGTGGATTAAAAACAGAGCCCAAGGTGACAAGTTTGGATGAACACTGGAGATTACTAAAATTATATGATTTTCCTTCCTATCTGGATGGGATCTCTCTCTATAGTTCATGCTGGAATCGCTGCATTGTGCAGGAAAGACACCATTCCTTGGGTGAAATTAGTCTCCTAACAACTCAACTATATGGTGATGATCCCATTCTAGCTGGTAGCTTGGCTGCCTTGCATCCTTGTCTGCAAAGGTGAAAAACTTCAACAAGGAGGAAAGAGAGCATTCCCTCCTACACAGCCTTTAAATTGGTTCTGAGATCACTCAACAGGGAAGAAGTAAGGTCCTGTGTTAGCAATAATGCTTTCTCGATTCTGCTTGCAGAACAACTTTTGAACCTAAATCTATATATTTTTGGAAAAGGTTTGGTTAATATTTTTCTGCATGAAAGAGTAGGAAATAGAGTGATATGCCATTGTCATAGAATCATAGAATAATAGAATTTTAGGGGTTGGGATGGACCTTACAGATCATCTAATCCCAACTCTCCCTGCCATGTGCAGGGACACCTCCCCACTAGACCAGGATGCTAAAGGCCTCATCCAGCCTGGCCTTGAACATCACCAGGGTCAGGGCAGCCACCACGTCCCTGAGCAACCTGTTCCAGTGTTTCACCACCCTTACAGTAAAAAAACTTTCTATAATATCTAACCTAAACTTCCCCTCCTTCAATCTGAGCACCTTGCACCTTGTCCTATCATTGCTGGTCCTAATAAAGAGCCCCTCTCTGGGGCTCTCTTTTCTTTTCATCTGCCTAAGCATAGCTTCCAGCTGAATCTGCTCCATGATCTTGCCAGGCACAGAGGCAAGACTGACTGATTAATAGTTTCCTGCTTCTTTTGCTTTCCCCTTTTTAAAAATGGGGGCTATATTTTTCTTTTTTCAGTCATTGTACATGTCTTAGAAGAACAAAGAGAGAGTTACTGAAGGGTTATAGATATTCAGGTTGAGAAGGGCTGGGCAACCTATGAACTTCAAGCTGAGATGAACCAAAAGCATTTCAGTCTTTAAGCCACAAATGTGGGAAGAGCTGAGGGGACATACTCTCTTTAGTGACATCCTTGACTCGCTTTCTGGAGAGAACTGTGACTCTGTAAATTTTATGTGTGAACTTGACAGATAGCAAAGAAAAAAACAGAAATACATTTTTAGTGGACTTTTAGACATGACATGAAGGTCCTTGCTATAGTGGAAAATCCATAAGAGAGGTCGCAGAGAGTAAAGGTTGAAAATTACTGAGCAGAGGAAGTGTAAGAAGACAACTCTTGTCATAAGTTCGTCCTTTCTCTGCCAGATAGAACAAATTTGTACTGAGTCTGTGTGAGGCTTAATTCCTTGCTGATGATATGTCTAGATCTTATGGTTACTGGCTGTACAAACATACAGTATTTTGGAGTAGTTTGCTTGTTTGTTGTATAGTGTGGCATGACATCCATATATTCTAGCAGCTCTCTCCCCCAGAGAAGAAAAAAATGAAAACTAGAAAAACATTCATAAAAATTATTTCAGTAGCTTGATAGAAAATGTTGGTTTAAGCCTGTTGGCCTAAAGAAAAAAAAAAGCAAGGGAACAAAGGAGAACTCCAACCAGCAAGAAGGAAAACATGATACATGTGTCCAAGGAAAATGTTTCAGTTGATCCCATTTCTTGGGTTTTTTTCTCCTGTTCCATTTTGCAGCTGCTTTGTTAGTGAAAAGAAAAGCAGTAAGCAAGTTCATTCAAGTCAATCTGAGCTGTAGCTGCTCCTTTTTGATTTTTAAGGATTCAGATTGTGAATCAAAAAGGCAAACAAAGCCAGAGTCTTGCAAAAACCCTTTAGTAGTAGAAACCAATGGCTGCAGTATGCATTAATAATAATGACAATGGTGATTAACTTATGCTCTGTGAATGAGGTCCTCTATATGGGAATCCTGCCCTGAAAATATATAGGGAAAACTGGAAAATCAAAAGACGATGAAGACAGCAATGAGGAAAGACCAGCAGAGCAGCAGTCAGTAAGATGTTGGGTGGGGAATAAAATTTGCTTAGTAAATTCAACTAAGTGGTGAAAGACTATATCTTCTTACACATGGATAAGAAGAATGCTTGCTGCAGCAGAGTTGAAGTAGTAACAATACTAATTCCTATAAGGAATTTTGTGTTCTATTATAACATAAATATTTTCTCCTGATAGTAATAATTGAAAATGCAGCCATCAAACACATATCCTGGTCTAGATTTTTGCCAAGTGATTTAATCAAATGCCTATTGGAGTGATGTAGAATTAAGCTTCTGAATCAACATTAATGATTATGATTTAAAAGACTGTTAAAAATTGTTTTGTCTTTCAAGAAAAAAGAGAGTAGATCTGTTTATAATATTTAGCCTGTAGTTAACTTGAATATTTCTTTGTGTTTCTGTGCCTGAATTAGTGAAAAATATAATAAATTCTGACTATGTCAATAAGTAAAAAAGTAAATGAAAGGTTAAGCCCTGCAAACTAGTATGTGAAAGATAAGAAGGGACGAAGAAGACATGATAGCCTGGAGGTTAAAAAAAGCCTCGTAAGATGCACTGGATAAAAAAAATTAATTTTTGTAATTCTTTGGTTATTTTATCAGGCAAGGCTTTTAGTAATCCTTCAACAAGGTAGATGATCTATAGGTATTTAATGTATTTATGAAAGTTGTGCAGGGTATTGGGAGATTTCAGAGCCTGGAGTGGGGAGTTCCAAGTGAGCATTGCTGAGCCAGAGCCCCCGTTGTCTTACAAATCCAATATGTAGAAATATGTGCAAACCAGCACCTGTGCTAGGCAACTGTATTATGTATGTCAACACATGTCAAAACCAGGCCTCTCATTAGTTCTCACCTCAGGCTGTGTTGGATACACAAGGAAATACATGTCCAAAAGTTGGACATGACTTACAGAGAAACAGGTGAACAACCCTGATGCTGTCACTGCCAAGCCTGGTGGGAACTTTATTCTGCCTGGCATTTTTTGTGGCTGGCCTCCTTTTGCCCTCTGCAGCATATCAAGGGCAATTCCTCCACCCCACCATGTCATTACAGCCAACCTTGCAGCAATATTGGAAAAGTTTGCCTCAATTTGTCAACTAACAGACTGGCATCTGTTTCTCTTTCTCTGCTGGCAAGCTTTTCGCCTTTTGGTATTTGCTGTGCATGGGAGGGATGGGACTTTGCATCCAGAGGGCAGGACCCTGGGTTGAGCATCAGGAGATGAAGGAACTGTTTTCTTGATGAAGTCTTTCCGATCTCATGACTTGTTTGACACCCAGAAGTCCCTGATTATTCAAAGGCTCTGAGAAGTTAAATATTTGACCTTACTCTGATTTCTAAATTGCTATTTAATTGCTTTGTTTGTCAGCCAAGAAGCTGTATACCTCTTCCACATTCTCTATGAGTAACTAATTAGAGAAGATGTGAGGTTTTCCAGCCAGGAGTTTATCGAGATAACTGTGCTGAGATCCCTAACTCCAAAACAAGTAAATGGTCCTTCGACCATTGATACTAAGAGTGGTGAAGCTGATGCAAACCAGCTGGGCCTGGTCTTACAGTTTATTTAACAGTAAACTATCTAAAAATATTGATTTGCACTGTCTGTGCTTCTGCTCTCTGCCTCTGACCCGTGGCCTCCTCTTGTGTAAACACACATTCTTCGGTTGGTGAGAGACATAATGATGGTCTGGTTCCATAAGCTGCAATCAGGTTTGTTTAAAAAGCCTCTCCAAGGACATTTCACACACTGATGGTCCTTATAAATCTGACACTAATAACAACACTGTGACCTGCATGGCAATGTGGTAGTACTGATCCAAAAGTGCACAGGCTCAAACAACACAAAGATCGTTTTAACATGTTACCATTTATACATCAAGAGATTTCAAGTTTAAATTGCAATATAGAAAAACTTCTTCCATTCCATGGACTGCAGTGGATGAGGCTGGCTTAGAATAGAGGACCAGCTAGCACTTAGTTTGGCCATGCTGTATCTCCAGCAGTGGCATTTATGTGCCAGAGAGGAAAGGTTGTTGGTTGAATTTTGAGGGGCCTGTTCCTCCTCATCTAAAAATAATTCAGGACCTGAGGGCCCCAGTGGAGTGTTACTGACCCTTTAGGGCCTAGGATCCAGTCCTGCCAAGACATCCAGATCAGTACAGGATAATTGAGTGTCATATGGAGAAGAGCACTGATGTCCTGGGTACAGATATTTGGGAATATTGAGGAAATACGTATTTACTGCTAAGATGAATCAAGGTCTTGGTGAGATAGTCTGCAATAGACTGAAGTTGGAATTGGGGACACACATTGCTGCTGCTGGTAAGAGGGGAGGAGGAAGATCCTTAGTCACAGGAGGGCAACTTGTGTGCACAGGTGAGCCTTTCCCAGCTGATCCTGTCAAAAACCTTCATTCCTTTTTCTTTCTAGTAAAAAAATGGTAACTTGCTTTCATTGGACAAGGTCAGAGGCCCATTATGAAATGGATGAGGACTAGATGGTGATATGATTATCTCTTGCTCTTCAGCCTGGTATCTCTCTAGAAGGAATGTAAATCATTTCAGTCTCACTAGTTTGTATTTCAAGCCAGGCTGTGCATACATTTCAGTACTTGCAGAAATAATCAGTCCCTACAGATTTTATTAACAAATGTCTGTATATCAACCTTCTGCTGGAGCTGGTTAACACAGGTTTCATGCCTCTTTTTACCTGTGAACCCAGATCTGCAGTGGGTTGTCAGAGGCACTCCACACTTTCCTAACTGAAGGCACATAGAGCCTAACATATTGGGTACGAATCACTGCACTAACTCAGGCATTTGAAAGAAATACATCTTAAGGCAGACCTGATCAGTTTCATATGGTGGAGTAGGCTGCCCAGGAAAGATGTGCAATCAGCATCCCCAGAAGTGTTCAAAAGGGTACTAGGAAAGCAGCGAAATTCTGCAACTCTGGATGTAAATATACGAGTGTTTTCGTATGTGAATTTTTAGCCAATCGGTGAAAAGCAGAGCTTGTATCCTTGTAGTCTGCTACAGAGACGCTGAAATCCTTGTCACTTATTAAAGTTTTATTTTGTTCCCCCATGAACAAGGCAATTAATTATTTAGAAAACCAATCAATCAGGGGTTAGATGTACTAATCAAACACATTTCTGCTGCTAAGTATTGCTCACTTAAGACATTGATCAGCTGTAGGATGCTCTGTAGACCATTTAAATGAGTATTTTCTGACAATGTGCTTTAAACCCCCTTGAGGTCAAATCTTTGACACCGTCTGCTGGACCATGTGGAAGGTTGAATGCCAGACTGTCTGACAGACTGTAATTATTTTCTGTCCTGATGCCCTTTCTGCAGTCATTAGGGGATCAAATTTCTGAGAAAGACAGAAAAGTTCCTTGTACTGCAAGCAGCTAATGGCCTGAAAATGAGCCTCTTTTGTTATGTTGATGATTTGCCACTGGATGTTGTTTGAAGCCCAGGATCGATTATTTAAAGCTAACTCCACAGGTATCATGTATTCTTGGTCTTGTGCAGCTCTAGGCTTTCTTGACATTTCCATCATGCTGAAAGATGTGTGGTCGGTATTGAAGTGCATTTGGTCTGCTGGTGGTACCTTCAGCTGCTATGGTAAGGACAGATGTCAGTGGGAAACCCCATAGGAGTGCTGATCCAGGACTCTCCAGCTACATGGTGAATGAGCATGAGGAAGTCTAGATTTTCTGCCTTTCAGGACAATGCCCTGACTGTTCGCAGAAATAGCTAAGAGAAATTAAGAAGACGTTTCCCAATAAATAATTTAAGAATGAGACACATTGTTTGCAGTCCTAACATGACTGCAAATTTAGGCTATTGCCTAGCAAGTTACTATACGAATTCCCCTTACGCTGACCCCTGTGGTAATTGGAATTTCAATTATTCATTTTCAATTACAAGCATAGCATGATGATCACAAATGTCATTAAGTATTAAATTACATCTAATGATGGATGGATGGAAGGATAGATAGATGCCTCTCCAGATCCTTTCTTTATTTAATGCCAGTAAACCAAGCTCATGTTTTTACAGAAGATCTTTTTAAAATACTAAAAAGATGGTAAAGTGCCATTTATTTGCAGCAGATAAAACCTTGTTAACTGCACATTACTTGAGCTCAGCCTTAAGTTTTCATCATCTGTGTCATTAAGATGAGTGGTCCCCAGTGTGAGTGTACACAAAGGCAGGTACCCTGGCCTCCTATGAGTGGCAAGGCAGAGGGAGGCCCTTTGCTTCCTGCCTTATTAAAGATGATATCCTGGTGCTCATAATTGGGATCTTAGTTTAACAGCCTGCTCAGTGCCTTTCCATCGTGCATTTGCATATAGAGTGAGCTCAGTCATGCACTCTGTTTTACCAACATGGAATCACAGACTCACAGAATGGTTTGGGTTGGAAGGGACCTTAAAGATCATCTAGTTTCTAACCCCCTGCCAAAGTGGACACTTTCCACTAGACCAGGTGGCTCTAAGCCCCATCCAACTTTCAGAGGTGGGGCAGCCGCAACTTCCCTGGGCAAGTTGTGCCAGTGCCTCAGCATCCTCACAGTGAAGAATTTCTTCCTGATATCTAAGCTGAATCTACCCTCTTTCAGTTTAAAACCATTCCCCCCTTGTCCTATCTTTCATGCCCTTGTCAAAAGTCCCTCTCCAGCTCTTTTGTACCCTTAGGCGCTGGAAGGTGCTCTGAGGTCTCCCTGAAGCTTTCTTTTCTCCAGGCTGAACAACCCCAACTCTCTCAGCCTGCCTTCCTCACAGCAGAGGTGTTCCATCCCTCTAATCATCTTTGTGGCCTCCTCCAGACTCTCTCCAACAGGTCTATGGAAGTCTTAGTGGGGAAATTATCAGGGAGAGGCAGTGCCAGAAATACTCTTGACCTGCGTTAAATGACCTGCATTCACCTGTGTTAATCCCCATGGACAATTTTTATGCTGATGAGTAAGAAAGAGGTTGAGGACAGGGGCTTTTAGGCCAGGTTTGGCCCTGAACCAGCTCTAGACCTGCAGAGTGTGGTGGGAGGCAGAAAACCACAGGAGTGCTCTTGCTTTGAAGCACATGCAAAGGGGCGCTTACCTCCTGTCTTAGCTACATTTTGCTTTTCTGCCTGTGGTATTTAGTTCATCCCAGCAGGAAAAATCTGCAAAAAGACTTTGAGCAGATGAGAGGGTTCAGAACTGCCCACAGGACAGCCAGGATGCTGGTTGCGGCAAGGAAGAGTTCATGCTGGCTCTCAGAGAAACAGGGACATGAAGCAGTGGCTTTTGGGATTGCTGAGGCCAGCAAGCTGTGGGACCACTGAGGAGAGGTTTGCTACTGAAATCCAATCTAGTTTAGACAGCTCTAAGAAAGATGTATTGTCAGACTGATCACTTGCATTAGAACTGCAGAAATTCCTATTTTACATTCTTGGCATTTTTTTAAAGTAGAGCAG
>NW_008677056.1:30318-35372 GCF_000695815.1 Acanthisitta chloris
TGCTGTTGCAATGCTGAAGAATCAGGCACCCAGTTTAAATCAGGAGCCTTGAGCTAATGATTTTAACATGTGCATGGATGCAAAACTTCTGATCCTACATTTCTTGTGCCTTGCTTTCCTTACTTCCAAAACCAACAATGATACAATTTATTCAGTTGCTGTTGTGATACTTAATTATCCCATACCTGTAAGGTACTTTCAAAATTGTAATGCCTGGACATAAATAATGTCTTGTAAACTGCTTGGACTTCTTGACACAGTTATCTTTTATGCAAAACAGACATGAGACTCACAATATTATAACAGCTTGCCCTCAGCTGCATATCAGCAGAGGCATCGTCAGAGTAAAGAGAGAACATAGTGCTTTTTCTGAACTATCCTTTTTCCACCAGCCCTTAGTTTCTCAGAGCTGGACATAGTACTACAGGTGAGGTCTCACCAGAGTGGAGTAGAGGGGTAACATACCAATATTCATACTTGGATGTATCATTTCTACAGTCCTACTGCCACTGTGTTTCATAATTTTATTTGCAGCCAAGACTGAAGTTCAATGTTCTTAAACAGTCTGAATCTGAGAATGCTGATTGCATTTTTTCCTGAATTTTCCAGATATATTATCCGTTTTCTGAGTGTTTGCAAGCCCAGGAAAAAAAAAAAAAAAAAAAAAAAAAAAAAAAGGAAGACTCTGGTTGCGCAAAGCTGAGTGAAAATTTCTCTACTAATAGATCAATGCTAGACAAAAAGGCAGGCAAAATATTATATTGTATGTTTGCCAGCTATAAAAATAATATTTTTAATGTTGTGAAATAATGGCATAATTTTGCATGTGTTCAGTATGAACTTCAGAGAATCAACACAAGTGGCATAGGAATTATGAAACTGGCTATAGTTGAGGAGAGACTTTCTATGTCTCCATCTAAGCTGAGCGCCTTGGTCTGTATTTATGCTCCATGTTAAGGAAGAAGCACTATCAAAGGATGGATTGCAGCTATTGCAGATGTCACCTTTAAGATGTAATGAATCATTCCCCAGCACTGCTTCTGTTTCTCCAAAGGTTAAATAGGGAATCTGAAGTATAAGCTTGGTGGTCTTAATTCAGTCATGTGAACTTATCAATAGTATCTCAACACCTCTGGAAATTTAACCTTTATATTTGGTTAGCTTGTTATTATAGATTAACAATAATAATCAACTGTGACCCACATCATTTATTCATTCTCCTGCTACACTGCCTGCAAATAATTTCTGTCTGGAAAATGAAGCATTTGGATGTTTAAGATTCTCTGCAAATACTTTCATTTGACTTTTGAGAAGGGTCTTAGTGAGAGGTACTACTGTACCAAAAATAAGTCTTAATCTTCTCTTTCTCTGTATTTTGCATCATTGTGTGGCACATCCAGTTATCTCTGGAACTCTAAAGGGAATCTGTCATTCATTGTTACCAATTAGATGCCTTTACAATATGACCTGGAAACTGTTTTCCCAACAACTTGGTGTTATTAATAACATGCATTACAGCTGGGGCGTGCCAGCAGTTCAGGAGTCACATAGCAGCATGACAGTTTAATTTGGTACCTTGATGAGATTTCTGCCTGCAAAGTTGTGCAGAATATAAAAGACTCCACCAGTACAACTTTATTGGGAGCACTTTAAGAGATTTCCAGACTGTCTTTGCTTATTTAAAAGCATTTACATTCTGTGATTTGAAAAAGCATGCATTGTAGATAGAAAACTGGAAGGGACAATTCTGATCACCCTAATAATTGATAGAATTGTTCAAGTTTTTCAGTTACAACACAGAAATTCGTTGACCAGTCAAAGCAGTTCCATCAAGACAAGAACCATTATTTCTTGTGGTTAAATGCCATCCCAGCACTGATAGAGTGCTCTTCATGAAGCCTGTCTTATAGGCCTGTCTTCAGCTTATCAAGTCTAGTTTGCAGGGCTGAAGAACTGTAGCTATACCAAAGCACTGGCTAAAGTGCATCTCTGGAGGAAAAGATGTTTCAAATACTACTCTAAGTCACTGCATACAACACATTCTAAATTTGGCAGATAAATCACAGGTTTGCTTTTGCCACTATGGACTGTCTGTTGCTCTGGTGCCAGTTCAATTAATTTGACAGCAATCAGCAGCTTTGCTGTGGGGAGCCCTGTGACTGGGATCTTTACTGTGGTTGTGCTCTGGGACTGCAGGCCCACTGTGATGAAGACTGAGCAAAGCAGAAAGCAAACCTCTGCTTGATCTAAGTCATTTGGCAACTTTCTAAAAGCTACTCCAAAAAAAAAAAGGTACACAAATCTCCCAACACTGCTGTTTGCATAATGAAATATCAATTCAATCCAGTTAATGACAAAATGAAAGAATGTCTGGCCTGAACTGTTTATGAAAAAGCTAGGAAAAGCTGGACCTTCACCAGTTTTTTTGTTTAACCACTCACTACAGCATGTACTTTGACAGTGGAAGAAACTCTGGAAGACCATGAGTGGCTCTCATTTTATTGCAATATCTGTCAAATTTGAAAACTAATTCAGCACCAGACTTTTCCAAAAGCTTGAGGAGACACAGGTGCCCAACTCCATACATCCATGTTAATAACTGTATCACTACTAGGTAGAGTAGCAGAAATACATATATGCAATGACTATCGTCCCTGAATGTTATCTAGATATTTTATGTAGCATCTCAAGGTAGCTGAGCACCCTAAGAACTTACAAAAGTGTCAGGGAAAATACTGATGGTAAAGCATCATTATGTATTGGCATAGAATGTGTTCTGAAAGTTTGCAGCCTGCAGTACATCAGATTTAACACAAGAAACAAGTGAACAAATGAATCAATGGCCAGATGAGTTCTCCTTTTTCCTCTCTTTTCTGAATGAAAGCAAGTACTGTACTTATTTTCCAGCTGAGAAGTGAAGTTAAATTGTCTGGGTACTTGATGGCCTACTGTTTTTAGAAAGCTATTAAGATGCTGCTATCAAGTGGAGGACAGCTTTCTTGACCCTCTTTAGCTGGCTTATCTAGTGGACACCTGACGTCTTCATCACTGCGCAGAAGGCGGATCTCCAGTGGTGACCACATTTAATAGCATCTTCTTCTAAGTGGCAATTTAGCAAGTGAGGGAACACACTGACCTGACTCCTCAATCTGGTGGGGGGGACCTTAGGGAGTACGGGAACATTCTGTGCCATTTATCTTGTCACTAAGGAGAGCACTGGTACAACAGCTTTACAGTTACTCCAGATCATAATTTTTCTGGGACTGTGAAGTAGAAATGCATATGCTAAGGAGTCTATCTGGGATCAGGATATCAAGCAGATAGGACCAGCTCTTTCTTGTAGAGGTTCTGTAGTGAAAACACAGTTATATGTAATATTGGCTCTTCATGAAATGTCTAGCTCCTAGCTCATCATTCTTAGCTGATACCTGTAATTTGATAGTAGACAGAATTTGATTTTGCTAGTGAGGCCAGTCAATTGGGCAAGTTCTGCTCGCTTTGCTTGTCACTGTATTAGCCTTCAGTCAAAGGAAACCCAATTGATTTTTTTTTCTATCTTTTTTCTTTTGCCTGAGAGAGGACCTTAGACATTAATAGCAAGTCAGGTTTCATGCTTAAAGCCTTTTTTTTTCTTTCAATCATGTCTTTGGCAACAACTTCTTGATCTGAGCCCACTTCAAGATCTGCATGCTCTGAGACCCCATTCTTCTATTAAGGTGATTGAACAGGGGAGAGTAGCCAGGTGGTTACAGAGGCACAGACAGCATCTTACTTTTTGGTACCAGCAACCCAGACACTCAGATGTGGTATGAGGTCTCTGCTCACACAAAAAACCTGGCGTCCAGAGATAGATGCTTATCAGGTCACAAATACATCCCTGCCAAGGTAGTGGCTATTTTCACATCTTTCTCCACGTTAGGCAGACATTAAATGAAATGCTTTAGGGGTATTAAAGGCAAAGTCTTGTGTTTTCAATAACTAATCAGTGAATGAGACCCAGATTTGCTCTCCTGGACATCCAGCACTTCCTACCAGAGGTGCTTTCCCTATTCTTTCTTTTGTTTTACTCTCTGGTCTTTAGTCAATGCTGTTTAAAGGGCGTAAAGGTTCACCTGAAGGGGAATGGTGGCAGATAGCAATCATTCATCAAAAATAAACCCTTTCAGAGACAGAAGGAAGAAGAAAAGACAAATGGCAACAAGACTCTCCAGGCAAATTTCTGGTTAATTACTTCTGGAGGCCCAATTTCAGACACTTGCTCCAGGAATAAGCAGCCCTTCTCACATTCTGGCTTTCAGTGTAGCTGTTTGCTCACAAGCCACATAGGAACCCAAATTTCATGATCTCAGAACGGATGAATGATTGTCTTCTCTGTCCAGCTCTGAACCTTTCACTCAGGATTTCTGAACCGTTCTTTGCAAAGAGCAAGGCTGCCCATCAGACATTGTCAGCAAATGAACCAAAAGGAGAACTGGTCTCACTCTGAAGTGAACCTATTGTGTGGGCACTTTAGAGCATGGTGACAGTGGCTTAAGATGCTCCTTTATTTTTCCTTCTGCAGATTGCTCTTTTTAGAAAGCTGACCCTGAATCTGATTATTTTTTATGATCTGAGAAAAGGCTATGGCAACTGTTTATCATTTTGTGTTTATATAAGTTCTCTAATCTAAATCTAACCACTCATCCATTCAAAAGCAAAAGAGACTTTTATGGTACTCTGAGAAAGATCCTCTGCTTGTAAATCAGCATATTGCCATTGAATTTCAATTAATTTCACCCTTGGCTAAGTAGACTGCAAGGGATCTAGGTAGCTGAGTGATCTGAGCCTTTGGTTTAGTGGATTGTAGTAGGAAATAAAGGAATGGATATAACTATAGGGCATTAATCTGTGCTAACACATCTGTATATTTTATTTGAGCTCTCCAAGTATATTGCTCCACAGTACAAATTCTGCTGTCTTCCTCTCCATTTTTTCTTTCCTCTTTTTTGGTAAAAGTCGTTACAGATCCAATTTAAGGAAAGTAATAAAAACGAGGAAGAAGAAAATTCTTTCCC
>NW_008677056.1:35382-96130 GCF_000695815.1 Acanthisitta chloris
GAGTTTGGAGCTGCAGTATTCTTAAATGACTAGCTTGCATTGATACAAGTTACTTTTCCAGTGGAAATATTCTTCAAATGCTTGGCTGAAAAAGAAAATAATCATCAACTTGTTGAAAATATTCCTCCTTGTTGCTGCACAAAATCTAACCATGAGTAGCTTTAATTACCCAGAAGTAAAGTGGTGAGTCTTCTCAATATAGGCACTCAAATGCAATTTCCAGTCCTCCTTTGATTTCCATTGATGGATTGCTTGTAGGGTCAGGCTTGAGAAGTCTGTGAGCTGTGCAGCTGAGTAAAAAAGAAATAGTAATAAGAGGAGGAAAAGGCTAATAAAGATTATTAAAAAGAGACTTGGTCCTATTTGTCACTTGCACACACAGCTCTTGCTGATGCTTGCAAGGGAACAGTGTTTGCAGGATGTATGATTTTAGATTATTGGCATTAAATTTGGAGGGACTTCTCTTTCTGGAGCCGAGTGCCCTTTGCCCTATGTCATGGTCCTTATATCTGCTGCCCTAGTTACCCAATTCAAGCACCTGTGTGAGAGGTCATGGCTGTTCACTAAGGTTTCCACTGAGAGAAAGGACCCTATGGATTCTCTGACATGATGTGGCATTTAACCTTGCCCAAACCCTATCCCAGAATCCTCTCCTGTCTGGAAACAACAACTTTTCTCTCATTTCTCCTTTGCACAAATTAGCTCAAGGGGAAAAACATAACATTAAAACTGAAGCCAAGGGGAAAATTGGTCTTTCCATGCCATATAACATCCACGCAGATAGGTGCATTAGTAAGAGTATACTTCTAAAAGTTAATAGCAATAATAGCAACAACAATAATAATAATGTGCAAGTGAGTTGATCATATTCAGCTGAAAACTGAATAGTTTCCATGGCAGTTAATAGTGTTTAATGTGGCTCATCATCTAAACAGTCTCAAGTTCAACATGGGAAGAAGAAAAACCAGAAAAAAAATGAAAAGAGACAATGCTTTAAGACAGTGAGGATCTCAGAACTTCTTCTTCATCAACCCTGAACACAAAAGCAGGAGTCCAGCTGTAGCTGTCAATACCAAAATCATTTTCCAATAAATTCATAAATACGCCAGTAGTTTGAAGTATCTCCTGTCACACATACCCATCTCACTGGGGTGAGCCTACAGCTCCACAACCCAACCCCACTGCAGTTTAGCAGAGATTTCACCATGACTTAAGAAAAACTAAGATTTTTCTCTGGTCTTCTGACTGCAGCCCTAGACTTGGCCGGGAAACTGGTCTTTGCTGGCCACCAATCTGCCACATTCAGGATGAACTTGCTGAGTTCAGGATGACTATGAGTAGTTTTCAAGTATATTTTCTCCACCTAAATATAATTTTTCAGCAGTCCAGCATCTCCTGTTAGTATATTAGGGAAGCTATGTTTCTTGTGTACATCCACCTTGATATATTCTTGAAATATTCTTGAAAAAGAGATAGAGGACAACAAACCATTTGATCAGCCTTAAATAGATTTTTTTTTAACTCTATGTCCACTCTCTTCTCCCCAAGAAGTGTCCTGAAATTCTCCTTGCTAACTCTTCTGTATTACTTCATTTACAGCCAAGCCCACAGTTTCTAACTTTCCCCTTCCTTGGTCTTTCTGCTCAGATGTTCAAAGACCTTCTCACTGTTTTTTCTGCCTGGCAAGTGCTGCCAGAGGCAGGAGAAAGAAAAGCGCAAACAGAAAGATTAGAGCAGGAATTTGGGATCTGGGAACTTGTTCAGTTTCTCACTCCATACTTTTCCACTGGAACCTTAAACACAGTCTTTTCTTTTTCTATACCTGTTAATTGGAAGCAAGGAATACTGGTGACTATTCTATACACTGGAGTTCAGAAGCAGCTAACAGGTCAAGCAGTACGGAAAGGAGAAAATGTGAAATGTTTACAGGTTATCACATTTGGTAAGGTAAATCATACTTTTCTGTTGCTACTGGAGGAATAAATGAAATGCTTTCATGTTTTATAATGAATAATCAAAATCAGTTCACTTGGAGTTTCTAACTCTCAAAGAAATGGCATGGTGGATATTTAATGACCCAGAGAGAAGGACAATGACCAGAAATGCAGATTGGGAGCACAGCCTTATTGTCTTATTTTATTTCAACCTCCTTAAATTCTCTTTTTTAAATATATTTTTAAAGCCTTTGTTCTCTGCCTTTCAACAGATAGTTTTGTTGTATGGTTATAAATAACTTTACAGGCTGTTTTTACTTACACACACACACACACACTACAGTCTGCAAGTGAATGGCAACACTGAAATCAAGAACTATGCTTCTCCAACCCCAAACAAAGGCACTGCTACTTCTCAGCAGCACCAGGATTTGACCTGGGGGTCCTCTGGAGCAGGGACTACAAAAGATTAACATTTCAGTCTGCTGAGCCCACCAGTGCAGTCTTGCCTTATCTCATAAGCTCTGCCAGAGGAATGAATTACCCTAGTTCATTAAGATTCATTTTGAATTGTGGTGAGAGGTCACCACATAAGTCACCTCCAGTCTATTTTGCGAATAATATGGATTATGATAAAAGCTGGCTGGGAGGTTGAAGCCCAAGGATTTTGTTTTCTTTATTCTTCAAGGTGGGTAGAATATAGGGTGGGGAAACCCTGATCTGGACATTTCCTAACACTGCATAGTAGACTATAGAAAAGTCCTTTTTGTTCTTTTTTTTTTTTTTTTTAACCCATGAATGGATGACCTCTTGATCTCACTGACCCCTTTATTTTTGCCATGAAAGAACTAAAACTAGTTGTGCCCGTACAAAACATCCTTTCGCTTCAGTTTTCTCATGATTAAATTCCCTGCTGTGTTTTTGTTTAAGTGCTCTGATGCTGCCCTTTGGAATTGGGCAGATGTTTGACTCTTTGAAATGACTTTTTTTTTTTTTAATTTAGCAGTGGTCTACAGTTAAGGCATGTTCATCCACGTCAGAAATAAGTGAGAATTGTTTCTTCAATGGTATTCATGTCTCACCATCCAAAAGTACTTTGCAAGTGATACACTGGAATACAGTAATTGACAATTTGCATCAAAACATACTTTGAAGCACAGAATGCTCTACATAATAAAACAAAGACTGCCTCCATGTTGGGTAGATGACTGGGAATACATTAATTACAGTTGCAGACCTCTTCAAACCTAACTGTGTCAAATATAGGTAATGGAGGGTAAGGTTGAAGGCAGATGGCATATGATCTACTTTAATAACTTCTGTAAAAATAGGTGGAAGCCAGTCATTAGGGAAAAGATGCAAAAATAGCATTGAAGGAAATGGATGTTCTTCAATTATCAGTTAGTGCTGTACATGCTTAATCTCACTACCTTTGTGGGAGCTGTGTTAGTTCATTACGGTTGAAAGCATGGTCTTTAGGAGAGGAAAGGCAAACTTGGATAATGGTTAGACCTCGTACTGGGAACACAGTTTTATTAGGATTGAACTAAATCCAGATTCTCTTTACCTGGTCTTTTGTCAGGCCTCTGTGGACTGTGGTTATTAAAGATGAGCATTCATATAACATTAGCAACTAATTGAGATCAAGGCATCATTTACTACCTGCTATACAAATATACTGAATTTTATCCCAAAGGAGAGATAGGTTTAAGATTTACCAGAAGCCAGTGATATACCAGCTCAGCTAATGATTCAATGCTCAAAGTTTGCAATGCTGGACCTAGATTTTATCAAAAAAATGTATTCATCAAATCCCACTAGATCTGGGCAAAAATTCCTACATTCCTCACAGACATGAATCAAGTCCTATGGCATCCATCTCTTTGCTGCATTTTAGAGGTTCTTTGCATCACACTACTGAACCTGACATCCAGGTGCAGCCTCTGGCTGGATTTGGGGGTGCAAGATACATACTACTCTGTCCCATCTTTCTCACCCCTTAGAGCAATCCAAGTCCATATAACTTTAGGTAATGCCTATTACCCCATCTACTTTCAATTCTATGCAGTCCAATATAAACCAAATAAATGTGAAAGAAATAACATGCAGTCTATTAAACAGACTTGTACTGGCAACCAACTTGTACTAAGGGCCACCCCTCATGGGGACAGTCTACTTTAATTATCCACTTGAAAACATGTCTAAGGTTTCCAGCACAATTTTTTTAACCTTTACTTAAAAAACAAATTCCACCAGAGGAGTGATCTTGTTCTGATCCCTCAGGAGGGTGCTTAGGATAGGTTTCAAATTGTGAATATAGTCCAAATATTTTAACCAAGAAAAAAGAGATTTCATGTTAAAAACAAAACAAAACCTCTCAAGCTCCCATCTTGGAATGTCTTGCATTCCGGCTCGGCTTTCCATGAGTTGCCATTACTGGCAATATTTAGTGTAGGCAAAGTGAAGGACAAGGTGGGTTCCGATCTCAGTGGACAAGGCACAGATAGCTCCTCTTCACCTTATACCTGGAAAGTAATGTCAGTGAGATATGGGTGTGGCTGAGTTAAACAGATCTGAAATCACCCTCTTTCTCCCCATACTTCTCAAGAAGAAAGATCATTGTCCTTTCCACAGCCCTGGCTTACAGAAGGATGGACATGAGGAAGGGAGAGTGAGAGAGAGATAAAAATGTGCCAGCTTTATCCTGGAAATAGTTGCAGTGAAGTAAATTATTGCCTAGCAGTGAATTATCATTTTTGTGAGATCTTAAAAACCAACAGCTGTGAAATTGACTTGTAACCGATTTTAATTGAGATGGACCAAAACTTAAAATACCAGAAATAAAAAGTCTGGATGCTGTATTGGGTCTGGCTGGGATGGATTTACTTTTTCTACTAGCAGCCCTCAGAGTGTTGTGCTTTAGTAGCTAGAAAGGTATTGTGGTGCTCCACAACATCAGTGCCGTTTCTCTAACATTCCCCCCTCACTAGTAGTCTGGAGGTTGGCAAGATCTTGGGAGGGGACACAGTGAGGACAGGTGATCCAAACTGATTGAAGGGATATCCAGTATTATATGACTTCTACTCAGCAATTAAAGCTAAGATAAAGGTGGAGGAAGAGAGGCCATTCATTATTACCATGTTTGTCTTCTGAAGGGACAAACATGACATACTAAAGACACATACTGAAGCCCTACTTCCCAGGAAGTGTCTGGACATCACCTGCTAGTGGAAAGTAGAGAATAAATCTTTTGTTTTCCTTTGCTTCCATGTTCAGCCTTTGCTATTGATTTATTAAACCAGCTTTGTCTTAACCCACAAGTTTTTTTATCCATCTTATTTTCTCCTCCCTCTGTTCTGCTGGGAGGGGAGTGATATCTGGTGGGCACCTGGCACCCAGGAAAGGTCAACCCAACACAGATGTTTATTCCCCTAGCTCATGTGTGAATTTCTTTATAGCAATTACAATATATCTGTTCCTTCTAGTTTATTATGAAGTAGAACTACAGACATTAGCAATCATAGAATAGTTTGGGTTGAAAAGACCATCAAAGATTGCCTAGTCCATATCCCCTGCCCTGTGCAGGGAGGCCCACTTTTCACTGGGCCAGGTTGCTCCACCTGACCTTGCATCCCTCCAGGAATGAGGCAGCCACAGCTTCTCTGGGCAACCTGTTCCAGTACCTCACCACCACCACCACTCCCACAGGAAAGAATCTCTTCCTAACATGTAATCTAAATCTACCCTCTAACAGTTTAAAACCATTTCTCCTGGTCCTGTGAATACAGGCCTTGACCAAAAGTATCTCTTTGTGTTTCTTGTAAGCCTCATTTAAGTACTGAAAGGCCACAATAAGGTCCCTCCCAGAGCACTCTCTTCTCCGTGCTGAAAAACCCTAACTCTCTCAGCCTGTCTTCATAAGGGACCTATTCCATCCCTCTGATGACTTCTATGACCCCTCTCTGCACCTGGTCTAACAAGTCCACATCTGTGTTGTGCTGAAGGCCTCAGAGCTTACAGGACAAAACAAAAAGTAGACTATTTCCCCAAACCAAGTCCTAGTCTTGTTAGAAAAAAGCTACAAGAGATATTATGAAGAACACCACTGATCATGAACTACATCAGGTAACTATGGTTTTGCAGAGTCTTGGAGGTGACCACTGACCTTGGTGGACATCACTGGGGCTTTAACAGCTGATGCAATCCCAGCAGGAGTGCTACCTACCAGTAACTGTCCATCTAGCTTAAGCTATCACTGATCTGAGCTGTAGCTAAAGCAATAACTAACAACTGGATGTTCAATGCTCTCTTTCAGGCAAATTTTTGATTCCTGGTACTTTTTATGTATGTATGTATTTGTCACAGAATGTGCTAATGTGTGAAGAGCAGTACTCATTTCTTTTTGGTGAGTTTTCTGGTGTTTGGCAGTTTATATCTTCCAAAGTCATAGTTGTTCAAACCTCTTTCAAGTGTCACGAATTGGTAGGTCAGGCTCAACCTGCCTTGTTGCACATCTTGGGTTGTGCACTATGGCCTAATGCTGCTTTGGAAGTCACAACACTGTTAATGTAGATGACTACAGATTTGCTTATCTCCAGGGAGAATTCTTTTTGAACCCAAGACCCTTAAGGGATGAATTATCTTTACTAACATCCCAAGTAAAGCTAATTTTTTGGTGGCAATATTGTGACTATAAAACATTTTTTTCTGAAATCTGTAAAATTTTAGAGCAGATAGTTAATCTTAACAATGTTGTTAGGCCACCTGCATGGGAGATATTGAATACAAGTATGAAACAAGAATGATAATAGCAGGGGAGTAAGTATAACAGGTGATTTTTGACACCATATGCCTTCTTTAAGAAAATTGATTTGTTTATTATTGCCTCTTCAGAAGAGACAGAAGAAGAATATAACTTTAAAAATCAGGTTTTCCTAAAATTGTAAGGTGTTTTTTTCTTATTTTAAGCCTCTTTTTTAACACTACCAAAAAAACCCCACACTAACTCAGAAGCACACAAAGTTGATTGTGCAGTAAACACCTGAATCACATTGTTTAGGAGTTAGTAAATTGAACCTAAGTTTGGATGGCATCCTCCATGGAGCTGTAGGTTATGGTACAATCACTTTAGGTTTGGCATTGCATTCAAACTGAATTGGCCATTCTTTCTACCAAAACAGCTCCCCCATGGATCCAGATGGCTACCGCCACACTCTGTGAGACACTTTCTGTTTTGGTCTCATAATCAGAACAAATGATGAGAGTGTAATAGAACACAGACAGCAATGCAGAAATTATGAGCAATCTATTAATCTTTAGGGGCTAATATCACAAAGTAAGGAATGTAACACTGCTCCCAATTTAATTGGAAACTCTCTGCATAAAGGACAATTAATGAGAAATGAACAATTTCATGTTTCAGGAGAGATGAAATGATGGAACCTCAGGGTATAGCAAAGATTTAAGCATTGTATTTGACTCTCCTGTGACAGGTGGGAAATTACTTAGGCAAACAGATGTGTTCAGTGTCTTATACTCTGTAGTGCTGTTCTGGAAAACAGGCCTGACTTTGCCCACTTTTTGTTCTCTTTCTCACACCCCTTCAGAATACACTGATGTTAGTGAAAAAACAAGGTTGTTAAAACCATTGGAACTGATGCCATGAAGAAAGTTGATTACTCAAGCTAACAATGTCATTGCCCATGTGTTACACCTCACCAAGTTTAATGGGCTCCATCTCATACCAAAAGGGATATATATTTCTGAAAGTACTTTGGAAGAAATAGGACACGAAGATGATTGGCTGGATAAAGCTGTTTTTCTGGTGTGGTTTTTTTTTTTTTCCCCAGTGATTTGAATGCAGGTTTGTATGCAGGAACTCATGAGATTTCATCTCTCCCTCTGTCAATTACTATATTTGTTCCCAGTCTATGTAACCATAGCATGGCATTCGTAGGAGCTACTTCTGTCAGAATAGAGAAGTGTGGGGATTCATTATTTAGTTTTGATTGCTACACAGAATTTGGCACATGTCATAATTTTGACTGTCAATATAGTGACCAGTTTGGGGGCAAATTTTGGCCCTTTTTGTGTTTGGTAAAAATGCCGCCTTTGATTCCACATAATCAATGACAAAAATGCATTAGCATGGGGACTTTACAGAATTGCATTAAGCATAATGTTTCTTTTTTAGCACTTTGTTCAAGGGCAGCAAAAGCTTTTATGAAAAATAAAGACAATTTCCATTCATTTCCTCCTGGTGTACTGTTCTAGAGGAGGTCAAGCAATTTGTTTGGACATAATATGCTCTCACTTGAGCATTTTCTGATTCAAGGTGAGAAAAGATGGAAAGCTGTAGGGACAGGCAATTTTGAATAACATTTGTTTTGCAGCAGTTGCCACTTTTTGTTCTTTACAAAGAGATATCTTTGGGAAAAAAAAAGACAACTGAATAAAATAAGCCTTAGCATACAATAAAATGTGTTTAGATTGTTGTAAGGTGAGTTTTACTGATTGTGTTACATGTTTGTTACAAATTTTGGAGAGGTACTTGCATTTCAGTACTCCATTAGCATTGCACTGGCCTTGGTTTTCTATCTCAGATCTCTATACCTGTAAGTATGCATAGGAGGAATTTCATTCAAGTATGATAAGGTGGAAGATGAGTATGAAGGAGAGAGTGGGCATTATCAGAATGAGGGGAATGTAGAAATGTGTGAAATGTTTTTCAGCTTGGGAAAAATGTGCTGCTTATTATCTTCCTGAAAGCCTTCAGCTGCACAGCAGTCAAGGCAGTGTGCAGTTTCTGGCTGCCTTAGGCACCAGTAGTTTCACAGTGAGCATACTGGTTTAGGTAAATCATAGGATCCTAGAATGGTTTGGGGCATTATCAGAATGAGGGGAATGTAGAAATGTGTGAAATGTTTTTCAGCTTGGGAAAAATGTGCTGCTTATTATCTTCCTGAAAGCCTTCAGCTGCACAGCAGTCAAGGCAGTGTGCAGTTTCTGGCTGCCTTAGGCACCAGTAGTTTCACAGTGAGCATACTGGTTTAGGTAAATCATAGGATCCTAGAATGGTTTGGGTTGGGTTGAACCTTAAATCTCATGTTACTCTAAACCTGCCTTCTGTCAGTTTAAAGCCATTACCCCTTGTCATATCGCTCCATGCTCTTTTCTAAAGTCCTTCTTCAGCTGTCTTGTAGCCCTTTTAGGTACTGGAAGGTGCTGTAAGATCTCAGACATGATGTGCCTGAGCTGTGTCACTGCTTCGTCTTAATACGCATATGTATGCAGATGACCTGGGAATTGCCACATCAAAATAAATAAAGATGCAAAAAATAAGCATTGGGCAGGATTCATCTGCACAGTCAACCAGAAGAGTTTTAGTGTCTTGTGAATCGAGTTGTGAGATAGATGGCAAAGCTCCTTTTAAACTTGATCTATTCGATGCAGACAGTGCAGTCTAGAGAGCTATTTATCTGACTCTGAGATAGACACCTGCATTTGACCAACCAAATGGCTTTCTAGACTCCACTGACTGTGTTGATTAGGTCTCCTCTGACTGTAATTGAAGCGTAGACAGACACCTGCCTCTTCTGTAGAGGTCTAATTTCAGGTGTCTGAATCTGGACCTTTACTGACACCTTCTCTACCAGAGGTGAAACAAAATAAAATGATTTATACTTCATGATGGTTCCCTGCTAGTTTTTCCCGACTCCACCTGGTAGTCAGCGTCCCACTCAAATCATGAAAATCGGTGATTTTTAGCACTATTTGAGTTGCTAGTTTATCTGAAAATTTGCGTTTGATGCTGTTAACCTTTCTTTGCTGCCTCTGCTCACATTCAGATTACCTAAGATGTACCAGGCTTCTCTACAGCATCAGAGGTTTGGCAATAGGATTAGACTACAAGCTGGAACTGACCCAGCTATTAGCGGCTAAAATTTATGATCAGACTTGATCACTGATGGTGGGTGCTGTAGTTGGCTCTTCCCGTGGCAGTTTTACAGCAGATCCAAGTAATTTGCCTCATTTCTTCATGTTTGTGTGTGTGCATTTGTACATGCATCTATTTGCTGTCATCATTATCCAGGTTTTTACATGGTGGGCAGAGCAGATTGTGAATCATGCATAGAACCACATTGGGCTGTTTCTTAAAACCTTATCTCTTTCTCCTATGCTTTTTACTTGCAGTCTCAAACCCTACCTACAGCTTACTATGTTAAGCAAAAATGTTACTGTCTGTTGCTTCTGCAGTGCATCTGTTCCCTACATCATTAATCCTAGATTTGCAGAGGAAGACAATTGACATTTTTCTTATGGTAAGAAAAAGTTACTAAAAGACAAGGAACATGGAAATGATACAGACAACAGAGTTTTAGAAAGCTGTTACTTTTAAGCCAGCGTAGAGTTCTTATTTGCCTTTCTTGCTTGACAGCTGCAGTCAGGAGCTTTCTAAAATGTGGCTGCTAATATGAGACTGCATATTGTTTTACAAAAAAAAACTCACTATTTTTTCCATACCCTTCTGCAAGTCTGTGCATGGATCAGATGATTTCATAGGTTAGGGTGGGAAGGATATGCCAGCTAAAAAAAAAAAAGAATCTACTGGGCTGAACTAGGTGCATTCTTTGAAAGGTTTAGATTGGATAGGACCTTCAAGATTGTCCCAAATTCATTCCACTTGTCTTGAACCACCTTAAAACATGATTACAGGTATTTAACTAGTTTATAAAAAGTTTAATATTACCATGCTGGACTCATGATTTCTTTATCCACAGGTAGCCCTGTTACAATGTGGTTAAAAATTAAGTCATCTAATTAAGTGAAACTCAGAAGTTTTTAACTCTCTGCCACCCAAATACAGTGTAACAAACTTAGAAGAATGACGCAGAAGACTTAATAACAGATTTTGAGCTCCTTTTGCCCTGACAAGCAAGCAGATGGTTATTCATGCAGCCAGTCTCCAAACACTTCCAGATGCAAAATGGGAGTTTGCATCCCAGAATACACAAAAAAACCTTTATCTTCTTAGCATTATTACTTGCTTTCAGCTAACCAAGCAGTTAGATAGTGACAGGAAATTTAGAAGATCTAGCTTGGAATGAGAAGTTAGGAGTCTATTTTAAGAGGTGTTCCATAGAGTAAGCCCCCTTCCACAAACACATAGAGGTTTTTCTGAGTGTTGTATATTTTAAATAGATATCTACTGGATATTAATATCAATAAACATGACTTATCTGCTTACAAAGGGAATGGAAATGCTCATAGGAGCTGCATGATCCTATGGGTTGGAGCTTGCTGTAGTCTGTGGCTATCTGTACTGGGCGCTATTGAGTTGTCAGCATAGCTTACAGCAGGAGGTTATTTGCATGTATGAGCCTGTTAGCTCCAAGTAAGCTCTCATTACCTCAAATGGATTCTTAGCCATCAAGAGCCTTCCCCTTTTAGGAATCATAACATATAAAAGTTAACCAAATGCGATGCACTCTTGGCTGTGAATACTGCTGTATAAAGCTTTTAGCTGTAACCTGATTCACATCTGCTCTCAGCACTTAAGCTGATGAAAAGTGACAAGCCTGAACCAATGCCTCTGACCCAAGCTCTTTCTGTCTTATTTTTTAAGCAAATGGTGAAAAAAAACCCCATACTAATTACTGATAACAATCTGTAATTTCCCAACTCTTTGCAGCATTATACAAACCATTTTCTGTGCATTTCTAAGCACAAAGTACTGGCTCCAAGGGTCACAGTCCAGTTACTCAATAAAAAGCACCAGGACTTATTATGGGGAAGTATGCTAGTTCAGAAAAAATCATATTTGTTCTCTCCTGACAGCCCCCAAAAAGTAAAAAATGACCCCTAACCTCCTGCTCAGGCCTGAGATGGTTATCTGTATAACTTACTAACTGCTCTTTGAAGAAGTTTGGATTCCTTGAAATGTGCACACAAACAGCCTTCCAAGTGCATGGATAAAAATCTTAAAAGGAAATCTATATATACTTTAGCCAACGCACATGCTCAATGGCCTCAGACATGCCAGTAGGACGTGCTGCGATGTAGCACCATTTGAACCTCACAACAAGGGGATAAACACAAACATATTCCTCTGCACTGTGAATCTGCAATATCTTCTTTGCTTTTGCACTTCTCTTAATGGGTTTTTTTCTGGTTTCTCCTGAATTTGGAAACAATTCTTATTTTCTTTTCCAAAGAGATGAGTACTCATCATTGTATGTTATCATGTGCTTCCTGGTGTTCTCTGTATATAAAAGAGATGACAACTCCTTTACTGCCATTTGGGAAGCATAAAGCTTCAAATTATACTTTGGTGCCAGTTCCACTCACAGGTGGAGAAGGCAGTAATTTTCACTGCATTATGGTATACTGTACAGTGTGCTCCGGGGGTCTGCCAAGCAGCAAGTGGTGTTACCATGTAGCCTGTGACCAAAGCCATAGTGATAGGCTCAGCATTAGCAGGATATATGAGATCAGTTGTAACCTTGTTAACACAGTCACACATTTTGTCCTGGAGCTGAGCTGAATCCTGTAGACACAGCAGTGTCATATCTGCTCACTATGGAAGTGAGCAACTGAAAGGTGAAAAAGGTTCTCTTGTTATCTGCATCATCTCCCACATACGTGCAAAAATTTAAAAACAAACAAACAAACAAACAAAAAACCCGAAAACAAACAAACAAACCAAAACATACCACTGGAGAATATCAAGGAGCAATTTCCAAAGTTAGTCCCTTTAACTATCCTGACTCTAAAAATGAAAAACACAAGGTGCTTCAAGGGAAACCCAAACTAATCAGCTGCCATGACTTACATAGCTGCAAATCTAAACTGTTAGAGGGCAGGTTTTGATTAAATATTAGGAAGAAATTCTTTACTGTGAGTGTGGTGAGACACCATCACAGGCTGCCCAGAGAAGTTGTGGCTGCCCCATCCTCGAAAGCATTCAGGGCCAGTTGGATGGGGCTTGGAGCAACCTGTTCGAGTGGAAGTTGACACTGCCTGTGGCAGAGGGGGTTGAAACTAGATGGACTTTAAGGTGCCTTTCAACCCAAACCATTCCATGATTCTATGAAGTTTGTTGTCACTATCAGTTCTTGTAGAGACCAATTATGCTAGTGGGCCTGAGTTCAGATGAAATTATTGAAAATTCAGGTTGACAACAAATATTTCTAAGACACTTGGGATATTTGAGGACCTACTTCATGTTTTTTAGGTGCTCAGACCTAGGAATATGTTGGTGTTTTGTTAGCAACCAGTTTTAGGTAGAGCCAACAAAAATTGGCAAAATTTTTAAAATACTCTGTTTGAAGCCTTTTGGACTCCTGCAGCAGTGATATTCATCAGGGATTCAAGGATCCTGGATTCAAATGATGTTTGAGATGAGTACTGGAAATTAGTCTGGTGCTCTTTGCTTGGCTACTGGGTTTTATCTTTCTAATATCCCTACTGACTAAAGCTAATAGGATGAGAAGAGTAGGAATGTTGTTTATGGAGTCTCTTTCATGTCTTTAGCATTAGCAAGGGATTGTTTAATTACTGTCATGTGAGTGTGCATCCAGCTCTCTTGAGTACAGACAGCAAATAAATATGAACAAAGGTGGGGGAAAAAAAGGACACCTTTGAAAACCCACTTGGATGCCATAGCTGAATGACATTCTCTATGAGTTAAAGACAGAAAGGCAAACTTCCCTAATAAAGACAGACATTTTCTATTCTAAGTCAATGTACCCTAGGCAATTGAATCTACTGACAAAGTACGTAGTTTGGATAATCCACTTTATCATCAGTATTTTGATGGCTTGCTCCCCTAATAACCCTAGTATTTCCATGTCTTAACTACATTCCCATGCTCCAAGTGTTTTGTACCATTTTAAATAGCTTCCTCATCTCAAAGATGCTGACACCTCTCAAAGTCTCTGTGCTCTTTAGACACCTTCTTTGTCATCATATAACTCTATCCTGCATATTTACCTTCGGAAGTCATTCCTCATTAGTGAATCCTTCTACATTCTTCTGAACAAAGTGCTTCAACAGTGACCACATTTAATGAACCCCTACTGTTCTGACATATCTTAGGCTTCATGAGACTTGTGGCTATGAATGCATTGATAGTCCCAGAAAGCTGTTCTCCTCATGATCTTCTGTGGATCATCAGAGCAGGACTGAAAATGGACAATGAAACTTTTGACAAAGACAGTCTTGGGAGATGACACTTCCTTCTTGCAGGAAATCTTTGGAGGTTTTCTTCCCTTACTCACTCAGATGTCAAGGATGAATGAATTCCTGCCATAGCTTGAACCAATTATTCACTGATCCAGAAGATAAAGTTGCACAATCAGTAAACTATCAAACTCATGTTTTTCACTGATCCAGAAGATAAAGATGCACAATCAGTAAACTATCAAACTCATAATATATAAAACTATTGCACTTTAATCTTAGATGAGGAATATTTTTAGACGTTTATCATTCCAGTTAAAAAATAATGGCATCTTTCATCATGATTAGGGTTTTCCAAATAATTCTTTTATTGTTGTTATTATTTCTTAAGATTTTTTTTGATGTCTAATAGGCAAAGTTTTCCACTGTGATCTGCCATGCATCCTGCAGTTCTCATGTCTCTGTGGCCCACAGTGATCTGCACAGCCAGCGCCAGACAAGCTGTTAGTGGAACAGAATATCTGTAACAGAAAGCCACACTGCAGGAAAGAAGGTGGGGAGGAGAGGTGTGCAGTGAAAACAAGTTTCACAAGAAATACTATTACATCAAACCTAAAAATTATATAAAGAACTTTATTTGTCTACTGCTGTGACTCAGTTATTAGTATTGCTCCATACATGTCTTACACTCAGACCAAATCTAAGTAAAGAGTCTCAAAGTGCTTTATATAAAAATAAGGAATAGTAGTCCCTTTGATATGAGGAGAAGGAGGTGATGGCAAGGTAAAATAATTAGATAATTGAGTAACACAGAATGCACAGCTGAGATTAGCATAAAAGCTTGTCCTCCAATACTTGGAATATATTTTTGGGCCATGTAAAGGTGGTTTGAGAGAAAAAATAAAATAGATTGCATTTGTTTTCTTCACTATCACTGCATTTGTGGTAGGCAAAATATTGTCTTTGTAATGGTGAATGCTCTCATGAGTTTCTGTGAAATTTAAGATTGAATTCTCTTCTCTCAGTGGCTACACCAGCCAGGAAAGAGACGGTTTAATTTTCATCATAAAGGGAGGACAGAAAGTCTCCAATTCTTTATTCTCTTTAAAACAAAAGCCCTAAAAACTGTGAGTTTCATAATGACTTGCCCATGGGAACTTCAAGTCAGAGATAAAAAAATCATAGAATAATAGAATCTTAGAATTTAAGGGTTGGAACGGACATTACAGATCATCTAGTCCCAGCCCCCCCTGCCATGGGCAGGGAAACCTCCTCACTAGATCAGGCTGCTCAAGGCCTCATCCAACCTGGTCTTGAACAGTGCTAGGGTCAGGGCAGCCACCACTTCCCTGGGCAACCTGTTCCAGTGTTTCACCACCCTTACAATAAAAAACCATTTTTCTAACATCTAACCTAAACTTCTCCTCCTTCAATCTGAACCCATTACCCCTTGTCCTATCATTGCAGTTCCTAATTAAGAGCCGCTCTCCCTTGTAGGCCCCTTCAAATATTGAAAGGTTTCTGTGAGGTCTCCACACAGTCTTCTCTTCTCCAGGCTGAACAGCCCCAACTTCCTCAACCTGTCTTCATAGGGAAGATGTTCCAGTCCTCTTATCAACTTCGTGGCCCTCCTCTGGACATGCTCCAACAGTTCTGTGTCCTCCTTATGTTCAGAGCATGAGAATTGCACACAGTATTCCAGGTGGGGTTCCACGAGAGCAGAGTCCTTTTGCTTCTTGTCTCTGTAAATTCTTGATGCCCTCTGGCTGAATGAGGCCCATCACTATATGGTAAATAATCTCCTGCAAGTGCAGAATAAATTCAGGATTATTTGTCTTAACTGCATTACTGCCAGACTTACACAACTGTAGCAAAGAAGGACCAAGTCCATAGTAAGCCCCATGGCAAGATAGTGGCAAGAGCAGCAATGTCATTGTAATGCAATCCAGCCTTTAGATTCAAGTCAGTAATGGTTTGCTTTCTTTTCAGGCACAATTGCATGAGGCTGCATCCTGATTTGCATTTATAATTTAAACAGCCATGTGTAGACCTTGATATGTGAATACATTTGATTTGTAAAATCCAGATACTTGGGGTGTATAGCACAGTGCTGGAGATCTCATAGAAGATGTCTCCATATGAGCTTGCAGGTAGCAGTAGAAAACAGAGCTACAGATAACCCATCATTGGATGAAAACAGAGACCAAATCTCTCTAATGTTATTGGGTTTTTTCCACTTACTATGGAAAAAATTATTTTTAGATAGTAAGTGTGATCTGAGACAAAGATCAATTTTGAAGCAGCAGCGTCTGAGGGTGGAAACGCGCTATCATGCTCTTTTCAGAGGAATGGTTTAAGTGTTGATAATGCTAGCAATCTTACTGCTAGTCCAACCATGTTTGGGATTCTTCAATTCTTAGATTTAGCTAATTAGACAAAGATCTCACCCTTCATTTAAAAAGGAAAAGATTTTCAGATTTTCCAGTCACAAAAAACCAGCTTGAAAGCATGTCCTTATTCTGCAACAAGTTGTTAAGATCCAGGAGAAAAACTTTTACCCTTTTTTTTTGCTTGCCCCCATCTTTTTAACGAAAATGTTATTGGCACATAAAGATGCATGAACTTAAGAAGACTGTGTTGTGTAGGAAAAGATTACATTTGTTTGGTCCATAATTGGGATTTGGGAATTTGTCAACCCTATTGGATGGCAACACCACCACAAATGCTCTCTTCATTTCCTTCTTGGGTTTTCTCACCCTGTATTCTCAGCTCTCCTGTTTGTTCTTCTGAGATTACAGCAGGTTATCCTTAATGAATAACAATGAGGAAGTATTGCCTGCTGGATTTCAAACTGTCATGGCAGCCTTGCTTCTTTGCTAGCTATTTATCAAGTTACTTCCCTTTCTCTGATTCAGTTTCTTCACCTGTAAAATGGCCTTCTTCCAAAAATGCTTTTGAGTTCAGGGATTGCTGAAAAAACTGAATATGAAGAGTGGAGCTGACATGTTAGAGAGAGGGGGCAGCAGCCACCTTGGCAAGGAAAAGAGGGGAAGCAGGGAGTTCTTATATATAACATAAGAAAAACAGAGTGAGCAACAAGCTAGGGAAGGAAGTTGAAAGCAAAGAAAATGGATAAATGTAAAATATCAATTTAATGTGGAGGCATTTAGAGGGTGGTAGCTGCATTGGTCAGCTCTGAGGCTACAGAGGTAACAGCCACACAAGCAACTATTGATTAAGGAATCATAGGATCATAAGTCTGGAAGGGATTCAAAAGACCCCAAGACAGGATCAGCCATATCTCTGTAATTTCTGGCACATGTTTCCATAATTTGTTTTGAAGACTTCCTTTGATGGAGACTCCACAACCTTCCTATACCATTTATCTCAGTGTTTACCTTACCCTTAGAAAGTTCCTCTTATGGAAATAGCCATGTAGACAGAAAATTAATGTCATTTAGGACTGAAGGAATTTAAACATCCTGGTGCCCTGGAAATTAACATATCATAGGTCAGGGAGTAGAGTCAACATATATCAGCCTTAAAGATGGACTTTTAGAAAAAAACTAAACCTTCCTTCCTTCCTTCCTTCCTTCCTTCCTTCCTTCCTTCCTTCCTTCCTTCCTTCCTTCCTTCCTTCCTTCCTTCCTTCCTTCCTTCCTTCCTTCCTTCCTTCCTTCCTTCCTTCCTTCCTTCCTTCCTTCCTTCCTTCCTTCCTTCCTTCCTTCCCTCTGTTTGGATTTTGAGAGTGCTTTACAAGAAAGGAAGTGCAAGAAGCTGCTGTGGTACTTTCTAGTTCTATGACACTTATGCAGGACTGCACAGAACCCACAAGAACTGGCATGTCCAGAGGATGCCATTCATCCATTCTGCTCATACATACCTTTGTCTTTCAAGCCACTGAAATATGATGTTTGAAGTAATCAATACAAACCAGGTGCCATCCACATGAGCATCTACTGCAGAGCAATCTCACCTGCATTCACCATGGCTTTAAAATACTGCCTGCTTCATGCTAGCAGGCTCTAACCACAAAGGACCAGTAAAAAAGCTCTTTCTGTCCGACATGAATTAGGACGCTCAGTTAAAAATTCATAGGAAGATTACATAAAACCATATGCTGCCTTTATTTTTCCCCTTTTGCATTAAAAATGTACAGCTGCTCTGCATTAGACATTCCATTAGCCTGTGAGTCTCACAATCTGGACTTTGTAGTTAATGATGGGGGGAGGACTAACTGAGAGAGGGGAAAGGGAAGAATGAAAGTGTTTTAGGGACAATATTCAAGGCTTTCTTAAAAATGACAGCATATAAGGTGGATGGAGAGTTTAATTGTGAGAGTAGATGGTTTGCTAAAGACAAACTACATAAAAGAAGAGACCTGTTTTCGGAATTATTGGCTTGCCCTAAGAACCCCTGAGCAATATCAGCAATAATTAAAATGATATAACCTGTTTCCTGTGGTCATTTGGGAAGAAAATAAAAAATCTATATTCCAAATGGAGTCAGGAAATGTTTAGACTCCTCTAACAGTGTTAAGTCTCAGAGAGTTTTATGGCCACTCTGTTTCTTCTGCAGTAGACTCTTTAATTTAGTTGGAAGTCTTGAAGGGTCCAGCTTTATTATTAGATAATTGACTGTGTGGGTCCGTTAATTGCTTGAGATTGAATATATGGCCACTTACTGTACTAACAAAGTGAATCATTTTGCAATAATTTTTCTATACATTACAATGAGATGCATTCTAAAGAGTCTTCTTGATGATGTTGTGTCAATAAGTGTCAATAAGAAGGCTGTATAGGGAAGCTTGTAGAGATGCTGCTAGGTATAGTTGTACACAGTATGATGACAAGCTCAATAGTAGGCAAGCAAGCTAGAGAATTGTCTACTTATTCACACACAGCAGGCCTGAATCTGTCTTTTTTTATGGGATAGAAGCAAAGAGAGGAAAGAAGTGATGAGTCTTCTTTACACTGTAAGCTCAGCTACTTGTATTGTCATTCCAGGTGGCATGTGCCATCTCCATAGGAAAAAGACACCCCACAAACCAAAACAAACACATCAGAAAATCCAAAAGTATTTAAAATACCCTCATAGACATAGGAAAGAAATATATTGTTCATGGCTTATGAATTATGAAGGGTATGTGTATTTTCTAACCTAGACATATTTCAATATTTCTTTTTATTTATTTATTTATTTTACATTAAATACAAAAATGATATACAGAACCAGAGTCTATTCTCTCCCTACATGGTTGGTTCCCAGAGTCATCTTGCATGTGTTTATTTCTTCTTGACAGTATTAAAAATCATAAACATTGCATCTTCTTGGACTGATTATAGTTCTTTGCACTTACATGAGATAAGAAAACTAAGCAAATAATCTTTGGGGGGTTGAGTCACAAATCAAATTTTAATACAAGGCATTGTGAAATGTGTGATGCAGTCACCATTGCTAAGCTGCATGTTTAATTAACCAGTGCCTGAGTGCAGGTATTAGGCAACAAGAACACAGGAGCACATTAAAATGTCTCAATTAAATTATATGCAGCATGGTCATATTTAATTGTACATAGAACATGCTTTCCCCTTGTTTTTATTCCTGCATGTTTTTTGTTTCTACATCATCAAGTAGATGAAGTACTTTTCAGGTACACTTTATTCACAAGAAAATAAGAAGGTTTTTCACACATTTTGGGGGAGACGAATAAAATTCCATCTGGTGCTTTGTTTCTTTAAGCATGTTGCAGGATGAGCATGCTGATATAAGGAGCATCACAGTGAGTAATGGATCCTCATATCAGACCATACTCTCTTGAAATTTAAACTGCATATTGTGCACCCAATACAACTCTGCATTGTCTTCTTAGTCTAGGAAATAATTTTGTACAAGAATGTATGTAATGCCTATAAATTTGTGGCTGATGACTAGCCCTTTTGGAGCTTTACACAGACTGTTTGATTTCTAATAGTTTAAGCAAGCATTTTTTTAAATTAGTAGTGCTAGAATCAACCACTGAAATAAACACTGAAATATCTGCGTTATTGGTATTTGTTTTATCCACAGTAAAAACAAAGTTTGCCCTAATAATAGAACAGACTAAAAAAGAACCAATCTGGAAAGATAAGACCTCGGTTACAACCCAGAGCAGGTGTCATGGCCAGACAGAATCTCTAGTGTCCTAGGGAGCACAGCTGATGTGCTGCAAAACCTCCAGTCACAAGATCTGTGAGAAAAAGACTTGTTTCTGCAGGTTTTAAGGAAGCATCTTGATCATTGTGTCTCAGAAACACAGCTTTATGTGACTGTGAATCACCTTGAGCAAGTTGTTGTGTGCCAAAGAGACACAGCGCAGCTGCCCTCCTCCAGGTCAGTGCACTGAGTGGGAGAAATGCTGATGTGAATTTTGGGTAAACTGAAATGCTCCAGTTGTACCAAGTTTGAACTTGGCCACAGTCTTAAAACTGACCCTCATACAGCTGGATTTAGTAATATTATCTTTTGTCAAATTTTCCCTTCATGCTATAGGGAAACCTTTCCTTTACTGCCAAAGCTGTTCCTCCTAATGGAGATATCATAGGTTACACCTCAGCCTCATCTTTAGAGCAGCATCTTGTCCCTTTGGAGTGACAGAAAAGATTTTTTTAAAAAATCCATTCTTCACTGCAAATAACCCTTTGTATGCTGCTTAGATGACTTCTTAGAAGTCCGTTCAGCAGAGTGGTCTGGGAAACACAAACTATCACTCCTTCTCTGTGCTATCTCACACCTGGCTTCTCTCCAACTAACCTCTCCTATGCTGTAGCTTGGCTTGACCGGTTATGGAGTTATGGCTTGAGTGGTCTTCTTAATAGGCAAGGCATCCCCAGCAGTTCAGGGGTGTAGACTTCTCTTCACTGGTGGCTTCACACATCTAAATAATGGCTCGTGGTCTAACAAGAAATATGGGGTACAGGGAGTGTGAAAGAGGACAGCACAGTGAGCCATGGATGCCAGCAGTAAGTGTTGGGGCAGTGATGGAAATATGTAAGGTGGTATCTGATTAATATCATTCTCAGTGCTTGCAATTTCATATGCTCCTGAGCTTCTCTTCATACAGACTTTCTCAGGCTGGGGTTCTGGAGAACCTGGCCCTTCAATCTTTGCAAGCACAAAGATGTAGAGTAATAATTATTGTAATGGGAACTTCACTCATAGAGGACTCAGTCTCTGTCATGGTCTCGAGATGTCAAAATGGGCATGAAACCCTCCATCCTTAACAAAGCTTAAAGAAACCTAACATTGTACCAATGTTTTAAAAGGGTAAATGGAACAACCCAGGTAATTACAGTCTTGTCAGATTGACATTGATCCCAGGCAAAATAATGGCATGGCTGATGCAGCTCTCAAATAGTAAAGATGTACCGGAGGGTAATGTAATTAATGCCAATCAATGTAGTTTTCTGAAAAAACTATATTTCTTGTCAAATAATCCTGATGTCTTTTTTATGAGATTACAAGTTTGGTATAGAAAGGTACCAGTTTTGATGTAATAGACGTAGACCTCTGTAAGACATGACTTTGTGCTGCATGACATGTTGATTAAGAAACCAGAATGATACAAGTTCAAACCAGAACTTATTAAAATGATAAAACCTGGGTGAATATTAGGTGTTAAAACGTGTTTGTGAATGGGAACATTTAGATGGGCTGTTTCTAGTGGGGTAAGCACATATGATTTGCTGAGCTTCAGCTGTTTGATAATTGTAGGAACAACATGGAAGAAGATGTACTAATTACTGATGAAGTTTTCAGATTTCACAGTTTGAGAGAGTGATAAATCATGAATAGAGCTGATCAGTGATACACAACAATCTGGATTGCTTGATAGCAGGGAACAAGACAAAAGTAAAGGAACAAAGGACACATATTGATTCTATTTTCATTGTGTTTCAGATATATGTTTGAGGTGTCCTGGTTTATCACTCACTGAACATTAGTGTCAGAAATATGTGGCATAGGCTTTGGGGGATCTTGAGTAAAGTTAATTGTATCACCTTTGTGATTGTGCTGATGAGACTGTTACCAGAATATTGCATGTGTCATTGACAGGGATGTTAAAAAGCTGAGGATGGTTCAGGCAAAATTCCCAAGAATGATTAAGCAATTGAGAATCATGCACATAATGGAAGATTACAGAATACCATAAATTCAGTTTAAGTTAAAGAAGCAAAAAGAGGCTTGATTAGGTCCTTACACACACTTTTGCAGAAAATAAACATTGCAAAACGCTCTTCAATGTGTTGAAAAGAGCTGAGAAGATCTTGACGCAGACTGAACCGAGACAACCTCAACCTTGACATTAGGTACCAGTTTCTCAAAGGTGGTATTTAATCCTGCAAATAACTGGGCTTTTAGAATCAAAATAGGATGTATATAAGATCTAGTTCAAAGTCATTATGCAGGAATGAAGAATTGTGATTGCAAAGGTCCTTTAAAATCTGTGAATCTCTGAGTATCAGTGTATAGCAATTGTGTGTATTTTTGTCAGGCTGTGGCAAAGTTTGGATTAGTTTCATGGATGAAAGATCCATGCCCTCCTACATACGTCCTTATGTTAGCTCATCCCACTCCTCACACTGAGGTCTCTTCTGTGACCACCTATGAAGTAACACATCACTGCCTCATTTTCTACTGATGGAAAAATTGTCCTGTTCAAGAAGGTAAACCTTTGAAATAGTTCATTTTCCAGAAAGACTGGGAGATGTAAAGCAGTAATAAAAGCACTGTTAGATGCTTTTTGCTCTGGGCAAGAGACTTGCCTTTGACTGCTGGAGTTTCATTTTAGCCTCTGGTAGCTCTCCCTTTGGACCCTCTCTTATTCCCTCCTTTGTGGCCCAACTTCCATCACATTTGAGCTGAACTCTCAGTCTCTGACTGTATCATATAGAAAAGCAGGAGAGTAAGAAGTGATTGGAGCTGGTGTCTATTATCCATATTTAACAGTGTTTCTTTAGCTATCTACCAAAGACTGCTCTCCCGAGGATAGAGAGATAGAAAACCCTAATTCCATGTAGTAATGTCTACACCTAATGAATTGGTTAACTATACATTTGCTCCTACTAATAATGAGTGCTGTTTTAGAGAAGATTGCAGTACATGTCATATCCATAAACTTTGATACATACCTGGGATTTAGCAGAAAGGCTTTCAACCTTGTACCTAGAGGAAAGCAATCACGTGGCTATTGGGAAAGAGCTTCAGAATGAGTTACATTGAGTGTTTTTCTACAAGAGCATTCTTTGCTTCCCATGCTTGATGCTTCTCGTACTGGGAACCTTTGCCCATATATATGAATCTAAGTTCAGTAATAATACCTAGCTCTCATGATGTTAAGTTGCACACTTAACTTCCAAAGCACTTTCTGAGCATTAATTAATTAAGTCTCTCCTTCCTGACAAGTGGCAAAGATTTGTGATCATTGTCTTCTCACTTAGCAGGCACAGAAAGGTTCTGATTTGCCAAGGGTCTCCTCAGTAACCAGCATCAGAGCTATAATTAATATTGTAGGGCCCAGTTCACTGTCCTTTGCTCTGATCCTTTAATGTCTCAAAAGAGTCATTCAGAAAAAGGGTGTTAAAAGGAAAAAGTATCTAGGCAGCTATCTGGTGATGAGAAGGTGAAGTCAAGCTCTCCGTAGATCTACTGTGCATTTTCTCATCAAACATTATCACTGGGTCTATTTGTCTGGTTCACATATCCCCCAAAATATGTCTGGACTTTGCCTAAGAGACTGCTTGCTATTATGGATCAAACCCAAGCCAGAGAAAGTGCTGAAATTAAACAGCGAGGTCAGTTGCACTCAAGTTCTCCAGCCCAAACCCCATCCCTGTTTAAATTAGTGGAATAGTTGTAGCTTTTGTGCCTGAATTGGCCATTTATTACCTTGAGGGATGTTTTGGGCCCCATGTGATTTGATCCTGTAAGAAAACAAGGATCATGATACTAAATAAGCTGGATGATGAATATAAGAAAGGATGTTCTTTTCTTTCGTCTTTTTTTGTCTGCACATGCTCTTACAAACCACATTCCCTCCTTGGTGCCACAGTGCTTGCCCCTGTTAGGACTTTGAGGTTGGATAGCAGCAGTGTGCAAGATACTATCGAAGCCCAGGGACTGGTCTGGTAATTTGAGACTCATTTTCCTTCATCCGTGAACAGGAGCAGGCTATTACCAGGTTGAACCAGCGCTGTCTGTGTGCACCATGCTGTCCCATCAGAAGTAGGAGGGGATTCTGTGTGGATATTTCTCTCCATTTCTGGTTTGACTAGCATGAGCACTTGTTTTGGGTGCTAGTAACCCTTGAAAAGAGCGAAGTTGCCATTGCTAATGCTGATCCCAAGGGTCTTCGCTAAGCAAGAAGGTCATGACTCAAATTTCCTTTTAGCCTATCATTCTGCAGATGGGGAAGACTGGGAAAGGGAGAGGAACATTTCTAATTCTTGTGTCTCCTTCCTGTTGCTAAAGATGATACAGCAGATTCGATGACCTTTTACATGAAAGAGAAGCTGAGGCTGATAGCAGGTGATGTGGGCTGATGGAGCTTGCTTGCTTGTTCCCTGCAAGGGTGGATATGAAGAGCTGTCTCACTGCCTCTGCCAGGTCTCTTTATCTTTACCAAAGCTGCATGAAACCAGGTAGTTCAATACCTCAGTGCTGAGCACTCCCTGCTGTTATCACTGCTTTTATCCCCAGGGTTCAAATTCCTGCTCCTCCCACATTGCTGCTAAATTCCCTTGGAAGCAGAGCCTGGTGTGTAGGGGCAAGAAGTGGCAGCTTTATAGAGCTGGTGAAAAGCTCTTTGTGTGTCCATACAGTATCACAAGCTCTTTTTGGCCTTTGAATTGGGTTGTTGTTCTTAAATTTGCCTGTATCCAGGAGCTTGGCAATAGGGTAAGAGTGATAGAAGCAGTTGATAAAGATCTCTTCAATTGTCTGGGAGGCCAAAATGACATTATCAAGACCCAATTTTTGACTTTTGTGCTCAAAGATACAGAATGCTGGTTTTTTTCTGGACAGCCAAGTGATCTCTGTTTTCTTTACTTACTTCCCATGTGAGGGATGTATGATAGATGTATCTAAGCCCCCAAACTTGGACTGAGACCATCAATCTATATGTCAGACAGCAGAGAGTGGGAAGTAACTAACAAAAACTTCTGGTTACAGTGATTCTGGAATGTATTTGACCTTTGCATCACCTTACAAACCCCAGACTATCACGATTCCCTCCTGCAGTTATTCTAATGAGCTGAAAAAATGGTTTTGGACATACTTGCAGAGTGCTGTTGAGACATAAATACACTCTAAGTGAAGACTACATAGTGTTTTCCTGTTTGTGCATTAAAAATAATGGAGCAGTAAGCCCGTAACCCAGAGGTGAAAGACTGCATTCCATATTGCCAATTTATTACAAGTGCAAAATGTAAGCATATAACTTAATTCCAGTGCAGTTATAGAGCTTCGTTGTGATTCCTCTAATCTGTTTTTCAGTAATTTAGATTCTAAGCACTCTTTGCTCAGGTCGGTGGTCTGCCATAGAACAGCCATCCGTGCTACTTACTATTTCTGTGAGCTTCTTGCTCTATAATCACCAATGAACCGTCATTCCAACCTTTGTAACCCAGCAGAGATGATGAGTCAGTATGCCCTGGTGGTTGGACAACCCTAGGATGTTTCTGCAGCTCTGGATCACATGTACCCTGACTGAGGCCAGATTTTCAGGGTTTGTAGTTCTGGCTTCTTGAGCTATTCCTATAGACATCAGTCATCAGCTTTAAGGAACAGGTGGAAATCAGTCAGTGGCTTATTTTTATTTGGATCAGGGGGTAAAGAAAAGCAGAAATGGAGCTGCAGTATTTCTTCCTGCCATTGTCCAGACACGATGTCTGTACAGGGCTGTAAAGCACACATGCAATAAGCCAAATGCTTTCTGAACACCTTTGACTTGCAATGCACATGCTGAACAACTTCCCAGGTGAGTCCTGAGGAGGAGGAGGGGCTTGCTGCAAGAATTGGGACTACAGCTTTTGCAGCCTGAAACTATGGAGCATGTGCAAGTCTGGCATTTTCAGGGGGAAATGTTTGTTTTCCATGCCTGCACCACAGAGCTGATCTGTTCAAGGAAAATGGAAGTGTCTGTAATTTCCAGACCTGAGGCAGGCAACTGGATCCCACATCTGACTAGGGCAGACACACATGAGAAATCTAGGAGAAATGTAAAAATCCTTAAGCTTTTTTTTCTAGAAGAAAAAGCAACTTACTATAGACAGACTTTAGCAGACACAATATCGAGGAGGCCTTGGCCATTACTTTGCTCCCAGTCAGCAATGTGGTTTTGCTGTGACCCTGGGAATAGGAGGCCATGCAGCTTTCTTTAAGCCTCTGGTTTTTGCATTTCTCCTCTGCTCTCTCACAAATTTGTCCCACTGCAGACTGGGAAACACAGACTTGGTGGTTCAGTAAGTGAAACTGCTGCAGGCTTTGGATTGAGGCAACTTTTTCTTCAGGGCTTAGGAAAGAGCATCACAGATGGACTTGGGGTGGGTACACTGGACTAACTGAGAACTGGGTCACCTTGTAGAGAGTCAAGATATCAGATTTAACACACCAGTGGTCTGTTTCTGTATGACAAATAGCCTCTGTTCTTGAACTACAGGAGTAGAACCAAGTTAATATTTCTGCTAAAGAGAACCACCTCGCCAACAAAAAAAAATAATTCCCAAACAACATCTGTTTTGGCAGGTTGTTCCATATCTCCAGGATAAATATGGCATTTATTTATCCAAATTCCATTACATTGCCAACCTTTTGGAACCCTTTCTTCCTTAAAAGATTGAAGAATAACAGAAGGAACAAGAAACCAGATCTCGCATGAATTACCTAGCTATTAGTTGTGGTTGATATAGCACTAGTATGTGTACCTCAGTGAAAATCATGGCTCCTAGGTATTCAAATTTCAGTTTTATATGGCCCAAACACCATTGCTTGTAAACACTATTACTTTAGTTGCTGTTAATAAAACACTCTAATGTAATCATTACTTACCTGTTCCATGTCCTCCCAGCAGCAGGTCTGGGTAGACATGTCTATACAATTAGAATTAATGCAAACCACTTAAAACTTGAATGCCTAGTTTATTTTCGAATGGGAAGGTCAGCATCATTATCCTTGGTGGATTCAATTACCAAATCCTGCATAATCACAGACCATGCTTCCTCTCTGCTAATCATGACTTGCTCTGCATACATTATGTGCAAATGTAACCAAAACAAGAGGTGGCATTTCCATATGTTTTGTGCCTGTAATTACTTCTTACAGGTTGTATTTAACTTTCTTAGTATAATACAAAATCCTTTTATTTGCTTTGTTTTTTAAAAAAGCACAAAAGAATAATAAAAACTGGTGACAAGCAGAAATAGGAAAGCATCTGTATGCAATTAATCCTTTTGCTTCATTTAGACCCCACAGAATCTGTGAATGTCACAAAAGTAGAACAAAGTTGTTAGAGACATTGCATTTGGAAAAGCATCTCACAAAGAACAGTGTACGTAATTAGTGGCCTCAAAATTATTTTGTTGGGTTTGGTTTAGTTTTGCTTAAGGAAGAGAATTTAATAAATTTGTATTCAGCATTTTTTTAATTGTTGAAGCATTCACTGCTATTGTAAACAAAAATCCTAATGGCAAGAACAGGGGGAACTAACACATAATAAAAAATACAGTCACCCAATTAAGTGTAAACATCCTCTAAAGAGAAAAATTGCATTGTTGTATGGTGAGCTTGATCTATAACCAATGTGAAATCAACAGGTGTCTCTCCCAGAGCTCAGTCACTTTTGAGCCAAAGTTTTTAAATATGTACCTTCTCTGTGCTGTATTTAGTGATTTGG
The DNA here is from genome assembly GCF_000695815.1 of Acanthisitta chloris. Taxonomy (NCBI): domain Eukaryota; kingdom Metazoa; phylum Chordata; class Aves; order Passeriformes; family Acanthisittidae; genus Acanthisitta; species Acanthisitta chloris. The sequence goes on from NW_008677056.1 coordinate 63,427, forward strand.
AGGGTTAGAAACTCGTAATATTTTATATTCTTGATAATATCATTTCCCCTTTGCAGACTTTTAGGGTATTGGTGTGTATATCCATGCACACACATGCACATATATGTTTTGTCGATTTTGGGACTCTGAAGCATAGAAATTTGCTTCATTTTCTGCCATAGATTTTGTTCCCCTGACATTCTCAGAGCATCCTTCCTTTTATAACGCTGTGGTAATATACCATCTGAACGGAAAATATCATACATCAGTATTAAGGCACAGCAGATCTCTAGTTTCTACCTTGCAATGACAACTATTGTGAAGCTGCTATCGCACCTGGCTCTGTTCTTCATTGATGTGTGGAAGACCTATCACCCCACAAATAGCAGGGAAACCAGCTCCTGTGCTGCATCACCACAGTCCAGTGGTCCTCTCTCCCCAAAAGGTCCCTGTTATCTGAGGACTGCTCTGAAGCTACTCAAGAAATGAGGCTCTCTGTCTGTAGGGGATGCAGCACCACAAGCATGGTCCCAGCACTGTTACTGGGTTCCCACAAAAGCAGTCGAAATGTCATGTCTCCAGGTACCACTCAGCACATGAGGGCAGTTGGTCTTTGAGCTTCCCACAAGAAGTACATTCACTGTCATGATGCAGCCACACATTGAGAAGGTGGGTGGGCTGAGAAGCAGGCTGTGTTCGGAGTTACTCTCTGATTGTAGACCAAGAAACTCTGGTGTAAGGACTGAAATGCAGAACCAGAGAGTTTGGAAATGCTCTTATGGACCTGCATCATGGAAGAGCAAGTGGGGATTATTTGCTGAAGGTAATGCAGCTGTATGTTATGTGTAAAAACAAACAAAAAAAGAATTCTTATAATCATATTCAGATATTTTACCTTTTAAAATGCTTTATAAGCTTATGTTCCGAGGTCAAAAAGTTCAGCCTCACTAAAAGAACAAAAACTCGTGAAACGAACAAGACAAAGAATTTTTTACTGAAAGTATTTCAAATGTTTAAGCATTTGCGTTCACTTCAGGTTTTATTAAATTCTCTCTCTGCATTTGTCTAAACAATTTTATTTATCTTTTGCTGAGATGAGTCTATGAGTCCAGGCTAACAACAAGGATTGCATCTCTTTTGGCAAGAGAATTTCACTAGAGGCAAATTGAATATGGTTTAAATGTACAAATGAGAGGTAGAGAGTAACAAGTCACAATTAGCAGAATTTAATGAATATCAAAGGTGACATTTGATAGGACTTTGCTCCTGCATCTCATCAATATTTGAGCCATTTTGAGAATTGAACATAGGGAAAACTTAAAAATCATTGTGCAGTGGAATAGGCCTGATTCTGAGTTTGCTTTCGCTCATATTTAGAGCAACATAATTGGATATAATTGGATTTTGGTGGTGCCCTTTCTCATTGCACTAGGGTAATTTAGATGAGAATCTGACTCATTAGGATTTTGTATATTGGAGAGTGGGACCACGTTTAGGAGCAAGCAACAGATCATGTTCCTTTTTCATTGAAACAGAAATCGTGTAGAACTCCCACCAAGTAATATCTCTACAGTGTGCAAAGACTTTTGTTGAAACTGAGTTTCCAATATGTCAATAACTTTTCAAGCCTACAGTAAGACACACACATACACACCCTCCCCCCAAAGCTTTACAGTCTAAATAACTCCCTGCTGCAGAGTTCCAGTGAAGAGCACTGAAGACTCTTGGGAGAGATTAATTCTAGGGTGGGATTTACCTCCTCCAGCTTCAGACATTTCAATGTACTTTTCTGCATGTGAGTTCCTCAACTTAACTTCTGCAGTCAGTGGAGGGGCAAAATAGACACTCTTCAGTTGTGATTTCTTTGACCTGTTTTAGATGTCTGCCTTGGAATGGGATGAATTGCTCTCCAGAAGCACTTTCCTTTGCTCTAAAGTGAATATCAAAGGACCAGATCAGATGTGAAGATGTACTTTGTAGATGTCTAAAGATAGGAGAGATTAATCTTGTCAAAATCCACAAAACCTTTAGTCTTCTGAACATTGCATCTGAATTGAGATGGATAATGTGCTTTAAAACCTATACTTTAAAATGGTCACAAATCCCTTCTAAGGAGAGTGTTGTGAGTTCCTGTGGCAAATGAAAGGAAAACAGCTTTGCTGCTCTGTTGCTGCTAACCTGTGACTTTGCAAGCTGGGGTGACATCGAATTATAGAATGGTTTGGGTTGGAAGTTCTGAACATTGCATCTGAATTGAGATGGATAATGTGCTTTAAAACCTATACTTTAAAATGGTCACAAATCCCTTCTAAGGAGAGTGTTGTGAGTTCCTGTGGCAAATGAAAGGAAAACAGCTTTGCTGCTCTGTTGCTGCTAACCTGTGACTTTGCAAGCTGGGGTGACATCGAATTATAGAATGGTTTGGGTTGGAAGCAACTTTAAATTAAAGACACAAGTCCCTCCCCAACTCTCTTGTAGCTCCTTTATGTAGTAGAAGATGCTCTAAGGTGTCCCCAGAGCCATCTTTTCTCCAGGCTGAATACTTGCAACTCACTCAGCCTGTGTCAATAGCAGAGGTGCTCCGGTCCTCTGCATCTTTGTCGCTTCTTCTGGACTTGCTCCATGGCTGCCTTATGTTGAGGGCCCCAGAGCTGGACACCATACTCCAGGTGGGATCCCACCAGTGTGGAGTAGAGAGGGACAATAACCTCCCTCAACTTCCTCAACTTTGGCTACTTTCACACTTACTTCTGAAGGGGCCATCTAATTTAGTCATGACTGAGGTGCTGCTGTACTAAATTCAGTGACAAACAGATCTTGGTACAGTGCCTCAAGAGGGTGAAATATTCCCTGCAGTTACTTCACTGAGAGATCAGCAAAGTTCTCTTTTTTCTGGTGTCATCCTTCTCCCTCTGGCCATTGGTGTTCAACATGGTGTTGGGAATCCATCTGGCCTCACTCATCTCTCTTTCACAGTGGCGTCTGTCTGTTTCTTCTCAGCAGGGGGTTACTCTTGATCCTACAGTGTTGTGAAAGGCAGGCAGGATGGGCCTTGCTTACAACATAATGTGTTTTTCTACTGGTAAGCAAGCATCTAAAGAGAATGAGATTGTTGTGGGAAGATCAGATCACACAACTTCCCCCGATGGGGTAAAAAACCCAACAATTCAGTTGCTTTTACAAAGCAGCTTATGAATTAATTACAATTCATATTTTGGATTGTAATGAATACTGCTTATAAAGTCTATTATATATAAATCCAAGAGTCAGGATCCCTCTGCAGATTTTGGATACCTACCTGCTACCCTTGCCTCGCCAAGGGCACCTCTAGTTAGTGACTAAGTTTCACCTCCAGGTTTTCTGGTTGTGAATAGATTAATGACACATGTCCCTTCACCACAGAAATATCTTGAGGTGCTTTACATCTCAGAAAAGACATGTATTTAAATATACTCCACCAGGCTAATGTGCTACCTAAATTAGGGAGATTGTTTCTGCATATATTTATTTTTCTGTAGGGTTCACTTGTTTCTCCGACTTTGAGGCCTGAGGCCCTTTTGATGCATTTTAAGCTACACAGAGCACAGAGGAATGATTCTAGCAAAATGCACCAGCAACAGAGCATATGCTTAATCCACTCATAACCTCTTTCATCACAGACAGGAGCTGATGGCTTAGTGCTGGTCATGTACATGATCAGAAACATTCGAGAGTTTGGTTTTTGAAGTCTTCCAAGAGACTGTCTTCATCAGTACAGTGTCCACAAATACTGTGTTTGGATATCTGCTTCCGCTGCACCAGCGAGGAAGGATGCTACTGGCTAGATAAACCTGCTGTCAAAAACCTGGGGACAGATTTTTTAGTAGAGCCTGCAGTGACAGGACAAGAAGTAATGGTTTTAAACTGAGAGGGGATATATATATGTATAGATATAAGTATGATTTGTTTTACAATGAGGGTAGTAACACACTGGAACAGGTGGTGGGTGCCCCATCCCTGGAAATGTTCAAGGCCAGGTTGGATGGGGCTTTGAGTAACCTAATCTGATTGAAGATATCCTTCCTCATTGCAGGGGAGTTGGACTAGATGAGTTTTAAAGGTCCCTTCCAACCCAAATCATTCTATGATTTTATGGAAATGCAGCAGGTTTCCATTCAAGGCTTTGCTTCTGCTGTTTATTGGGCTACTTTGAGTGGTTTTCTGCCTCTTTTCCCTGGCGATAAATTCCAGAGTTTAAGCTGTTTTCTTGGCATACATTCCTGTGGCGGGTGGTTGAGTAGAACAGAAGCATGGGTTAGTTTTACTTCATTTGGTTTTTGACTTGTATACAACTTTCTTATTTTTGTAATTGAGCCATCCTTACTGGTTCTGCTGCTCTCACAAAACTACAAGGAAGCTGTTGAGTTGCCTTAACATTAATTTGCTTGTACAAGGCAAAAAAGCAAAAAGATTCCCTTTTTTTTTTTTTTTTTTAAATGCAAACTGTGCTGTCTTTCTGGTCTGCACCAACAGGAAAGCATTTGCAAATGCTCCTGTCTCGGTTGCTGAGAATTGCCTCCCCATATGTTTTCCTGATTAAGAAATTCAGTCCACCAAATGGCAGAGTTTGCTCAGCTGGAGTTCACTGTTTGGTTGGGATTAATAAGTAGTACTCGTCTTCCCATACATCTTCCTGTTTAGCATAAAAGAAAACAAATTGCTTTGGGACTTTTCTGCTTATTTGTTCTTACAAAAAAAAAGTATATTCTGGGAGCCTTTACAGTGTGTCTGCCTCCTTGAAATGCAACATGTGGCTGTCTCCACCAGCCACTGGTGCCAAACAAGGTCCGTGCCTGGGCAGTGAGAGAGCCAGATGGTGAAGCCATGAATGCTGAGGGAGAGAGAAAAAACTGACTGATCTGGGTTACACTAACTCTTATGGGGATTTATTGGTAGATTTTCTTTAACAAAAACAAGAAGCGGCAAATTTAGTGCTTGGATTGATTGCTCAGGTAGCTGAAAATCCTCTGAGGAGAGGACAAACAATGCCTGGGCCAAGCAAAGCCATCATTTCTCATGCTGTCTTATACATGTGCCTGTTTCTTTTTTAACTTTTCCCATATGGCAGCTGCTTTATGGACTCCAAAACCTGTTGTTCTGATTCTATTCAACTTTGAAAATGTCACTGAGTTTGACAAAAGGGTCACACAAGTTTTTAAAAGAGCAACAAGAGCTAAAGTTTCTAAAAGAGCCAGAGCTTTCAGATGCTGACATCTGCATTTTGACATTAAAAGATTGTACAGCTCTTGAGTGTCCCAAATCAGGCCTGAACTCAACAGGCTTGAGGTACCTAACACTAATAGGTCCGTTGTCAGGTTATGAACTTCCCAAAACTCTCTTAGGACCGCTGTCCTCACCAAGTCCACCAACTGGCAGTGACACATGATGGCAGCTTTGAGAGATGATTATTAGCTGGTAGATGGATAAATATTTCTGATTTTTTCCTCCACTACTTTAAAATAAAGCTCCTCCTTTTCATCTTTATGTGTTGTTCTTTTTATTTTCTGAGTAACTTTCACATGTTGGAACATACATGTGCAAATATATAAGCCACATTTTGCTGTTGGGCCCACTGTTACATTTCATGTTAGAGATGCTGCTTCTTTATAATTCTTTACTTTTTGCTGCTGATAAAGTTTCTGAAAAGATCTTTATGAGACTTGCTTCTGCTCAAAGGTGGAGTTTTTCACTCCCAGGCTCGAAAGCAAATTCTTTTCAGATTTTTTCTCACACATGGAAGAGCAAGGAAAAGAATTAGTGTTCTGTTGTCTGAATAATCTAGGTCTGCTGTATTTTCTTTTCTTTTCTGAACAGACTTCAGGGACTTGGCTAAATGCTTGATTAAGTGTGGGCTTTGAGATGAGAACTGAGCCCTGAATCCTTACAGCAAAAGAAAGATGGGCAAGTTGTAAGTAGAGGCTGACCTGAAAGAGATTTCTCTTCCTGACGTCCAAATACCTTTGCACTTTAAAAGAATTTATGTTATGATCTACATTTTTCAGTGGAATTCAGTGGCTATGGCTGTCTAACCTTGCTTGATGAGGATTTAGTGTAGTACAAGACACAACAGCCTATATATAAACCCTTGCAAAAGGTACATTTCACTGAATGTGGAGGTGTCTTCCTGAAAGCCACTTTGATTGGCCCAGATCATTCATGAAAGCATCTCTTCCCAAATGCACCTGTTGAATGAAATCTTACAAAGTGCTCATTTCACAGCAGAGCTTACAAAGAGCTGTACTGGGTGAAGGCAGAATTTGCTATCGTGGTACTCGATCTCTGTCTTAGGTGGGTGCAGGACAGACACATGGCGCAATGCCCCTGGACTATCTCTCACCTTCCAGCAATCTGCTATTCTGGGATTACTTGAACTAGAGGTTGTATCTTTGTGTTTAATAGCCCTTGATGGATTTTTCTGCAGCTGTCTGCTCCTATCTTTGGCATGTATTTATGCAAAAGTACAGCAACAGAGAGCAGTTGTAGTGTCTCATTATACACCAGCCAGGAGAACGATAAAATAGGTCTCAACCTCCAAAGTTAGAAGGTTTCCAGACTTTTCCATTTCCAGAACACATTACAATTGTAGCATTTAACCAGCCACTTTAGAGCACTTGTATTTTTTGCCAAGCAGCCATGCAAAGCTGCCAGGTTTTATTCTTTTGACTTGAGAAACACTTATATTCTGTTGTGCTGCTTTATTGAAGGTAGTGTTACATGGGTGTTTCCTAATATCAGCTGCATTCGGGAATCTCTGTTGTACAATCAAAGCATAATTTCCCTATAAGAGTTACACTAGTCTTTCGAGTATATTTCCTGTTTCATCTGTCTGTAGCCTGTGGCATTCTACAGGGCAAGAAAGTGCAGCAGCAGAGCCAGGTAAATTCTGATATATGGGTTATTTGGCAGACAGTGTGGGTTTCATGCTGCTACCCATATGCAGAAGCGAGCAGCAAACCCCTGCTGATTGTGCTGCTGTATGACCTGGAACTATCTTGTGAAGGATATTTTGATACAGGACACAAGTGAACATTATGAATGTTTTCAATGAAGTGCAATACAATCCTTAAACTAGTACCTTGGATAACTAAATGAATCACTATTTCTCTACCATCTTTCTTCTGTAGGGTCTGTTCATAGAGTCACTCAAAAAACTCAGATAAAAAGAAAACAACACTTTTAAATTAACATCATTTGATACAGTTATTTAAATCCCAGTCATGTAGATGGTGTTATTGGCCCAACTCAGTGAATGGAGGTTAGTGGGGACCCAGCAGGACTAGATGCTTGGAAGTATAAAGTCTTACACCAACTTTTCTGCCAAAGATGAAATATTGTAGGATGACAAACTTGGAGCAATTATTTTCAGTTTTATTTAGCTTGGATTTTTCTGCTTCAAGCCTGAGAATGTGCCTAAAAGCTTATTCACTTTCTCCAAGTTTATCTGTTGGGCTAATAAAAGATAAATTCTCTCCTCACAAATGTTGCCTATTTCAAAGCATATTTTCACTTAACTTCAGTGTTTGTTGTTTTTTGTATAATAAGTAGAAAAAACTGAAGGCAACATGACTGCAAACTATTCAAGTGTGGAGTTTTAAGAGCCAGTACTGAGCACCATTAGCACTGGATGAAGATTAATCGGTGGAATTCTAAACTGAGGATGCTTTAGAAGTGTAAGATCTTCAGTTCCTGGTGTTAGAAGTGACTAACTAGAAGCAGACTCGAATCCCGTTTCATGGCAATGCATGCTTTGCATTATCAACCCCCTTTGGAAGCATCTCAGCTGGAACAGCTAAACCCTGAGGCCCTATAAACAACCAAACACTTTTGCAAATCTTGGATTTCCTTTGGATCCTTCCTCATGACAGCTTTTTCCTTTCTGCTCTATTCTACACCACAGATGCATCTCCTGCCTATTTCTATTTACCTTCAGGGTAAACACTGTCTTTTATCTAGGTTTGTATGGTAGGCACCAATAATGCTGTTTAGGGTCTCTAGACACTGCTGGAATGTGCATAAATAAAATCAGGAACTACTACAGATTTACAAAGCAAAACCATTTCAGCAATTAAACAGACTGTGAAAAGAGGAGACCTCCCTAATCTAGCTGGAGATTTTTAAAATCATCTGTAAAAGCATAAATAAGTACATTTCCAAGGTGTTCTTTAGAGTGCTATTTACTTTTGTAGTTAGAATCTCCACTGTTGTTTCTTTGCAGGACTATTTTTTCTTGCCCTGGAGTTACAAAAATAGAAGTTGAGAGACCTACATAAAACACCTGGCATTTATGTGTTCTGCCTAAATTGTGAATATCTTGATAGCAGTGTATCAGGCACCCCCAAGTGTTCTTCCTCTGCTGACTTTGCCCCTTAATACTAGCACAGCTGCATCACAGTCCTACCTGAGATATCTTCTGAAGCTGTCCTTCACTGGATTGCTAAAGAAGTCTCAACCATCGGCCAACTGTGCTAGGGTTTCATTGCTTTCTTGTGCTCTCCCTTCTCCTGCCTGCATTCACGATCTAGAGTTTGGTATCCCTCTCCATGGTGGGTGGGTTGGAAATAGAAAATATGTCAGGCCCCTTCCAATGCAAGCCTTTCTATGGTTCTGTGATTTCTATGATTCTGTGATTTCTATGATTCTTACCTCTTGACTTATAATTTGTCCGTGGCACCATTCCTTGCTGGAAGGGATCTTTGTTTTTGCAGAGGCACCAGATGGGATTCAGGTGCTTAAAGGTGTATCTCCTGCCTTTGTAAAAGTCCAGCAGTATCTGAGCTTTCCACCCTGGAACAATAACTGTGATGTAGGATCTGTGAGACATCCATCATGGACTGGGGTGGCAGATGGAAAGTAAACAGGATATTATGTAAGTGACTAAAATTCACCTGGATGTCCTACCTGGGACCCTAAGAACATTAGTGATATAAGTAATTGTTAATAATCATATCATGGGAATATTGGTAAAGATCTATTTATAATTAACTTCCTCTTGTATTTTCACAGAGCTTTTTGGCAGATCCACCATATATATCATAGTACTTGCTTCCTTCCCCAAACAGTTATACTCTCTGGAGCAATCTTTTTTTTGTTTATGGGAGTGATTACACTTCAATAGGTGATTGTAGACATTTAGACTTGCCTGGGGGGCATGAGCTCTCAAAGGAAGTCTTCTTTGTTTGACTAAACAGCTATGATGTTTTACTAAATGGCTTGCTCTGTGTGGGGTTGGACAAGGGAATGAAGCACTGTGTGATATTCTGTAAGGACAGATAACCTGAGTGAAAATCTCAGAGGCAAATATCTCTCTAAGCATCAGGAGGAATTCCATGTGGGATCTGTATTTTGCATGGGGCCATGGTAGTCTCTCCAGCAATTCATACGTGGACAAAGGACCACCAGTATTACGACCCTCAGGCTCACAAGTGGAGGGTTTGTGAGGAAAAAAATAAATAAAAAAACCCCAGAATACAACAACACAAAAAATCCAAACCAAACCCCAAGTTCTTTTGTTTGTTGTTTTATATGTTGGTTTTCTATAATAGGCTTGAGAATGGATGGGGAAGAGGAAGACACTTCAGTTGAATGCAAAGTGAATCCTACCATCAGAGCAGCTGCATAGCATAAGATATAGTTTCCAGCTCTGCTCTCAGCTCAGCAGCCACTGGGTGCACTGATTCAATTTGCAGTGGAAAATGATGCAATTGTTTTACTAGTTCCACAAAGATGAATGTCTGTATTTCATCAGAACAAGCACATAAATGAGCAACAGCAGCTCTATAATCTATCCTTCTTGATGACACTGGCACTGAACACATTTGGATCTAAAGTTATCAGCTTAGCTAAGCTGGCAAGTGTCTCATTTGAACAGAAACAACTTTGAAAAGGAAAGTTTAATAAGCCAAAGGAAAGTTTTACATTCTTCTTCCTTCCCCCCTGCTCATCCTGAATCAAATACATATTTTTAGTCGGTTTGGTTTTCTGGAGCATCTTGCATTTCTTTAGGTTAAGTATGAGCATTTTAAGCCTCCTTGGGGCCAAACACATCTGCATGAGTTGGCCTTCAGACTGCCCTTTGTCATAAGGCAGTTCCAGATGTTGCCATTCCCTCTGTTCACAGTGTGGTGTGCACTTTCTGTTTAAGATGTGGCTTTGGTGGCTATTTTTTTCTTAGCACTTTTGGTTTGCCATAGGCCAGAGGGTTTTAAGAAGCTGAGGTTGGTTTATTAAAGTGATATGTCTAAGTACATTACAGAAAGGGGGGTGGACATTAATATTTTTCATGCATCAATACTTGGCAAGTGTTTGTTCTCAAGTAGGAAAAATCAGTATCTTACCTTTGCAATGTGAGGAAACTTTGAGCAGGATGAGTACCAAGTTTTTTGCATGGTCCAAAATCCCACCAAGGTGAAGAAACAGGTCCAAGGAAATCAGAGCTTGCAGAAAAAAGTTTTAAGCAAGCATTTCCCCTGTGAAAAGTATATCTTGAAGATGACAGCTTATCAACACAGATGATTACAGAGCAGCAGAGGAAAGAGAAGGGCAGGACAGGTCTTCCCTCACGAAAAGAGAACCAGGCAGAGCTGTTTGAGGTCTGCAGTCCCTATTGCTCCCCAGATTACTCTGCCCATTCTGCATGCTCAGCATGTCTTTGTAATTTGTGTGTATACTGAATGACAACAGATTTTAACAAACTAGGCTTGCAGGAGAAACAGAGGCTATATTTTACTTTCTTATTGCTGCCACTTTTATTAAAGTCTTCAGCCTATGCTGTGTCTCTGGCTGAGTGGGCAGCTGTCTTACTTCTCTGACATACTGTGTCTTTTGTGGAAGAGAACTAGTATTAAAATAAGAGCCAACATCTCCTTTAGGTATGTGCATGTAGCAATTAGGGCACCACAAATGGGTTCACTGTGGTTTGAGACAGAACTCATCAAACTATGCTATCTGAGTTACTGATATAATATGAAATTGTTGGTAAGCTGATTATTTACAACCACGGCAGTGTATTTAAAGACAAGCAATAATCCACTGAAGTAGAATTTCTCCATTAAACAACATGATTTTCCCAGGAATAAATATGGTGATGATAGCTGAGGCAGAGAGAGCAAGGAGGGATTACTTGCAACGCAAGCTTCCTTAGGAGGATGCACAAGGGCAAGCTCTGAGAAGACAACTTCTTTGGGCAATGCCATCAGGTCTGCACAATGCAGAAACCCATGCACATGCCAGATGTCTGCTTTGTCGCTAATCTTAGCAGAAAAGCCAAGGACTTTGTGAAAAATGATGCTTCCCTGGAGCTATATTTTGAAGTGTTTGACTCCCCTTGACTTCTGAATCAATCCCTCATCAGTGTCTAACTAGAAACACACTGACCATAATGTTCAAAGTCACTGATTTCCAGTGTGAACTCATTACAAGATTTTCAAAGGAGTTTAAAAGCAGAGGGAATTTTTGGCCTGTGTTAGTTGGTATACAGTAGTATGTATATTCAAGCTTAAGGGAAATCAAGTTTGTTTGAAAATCAGGTTCCAAGTGGGTGCACTGCTTTAGGATGGAATTTTCAAAAATTTTAAAAAAAAAGAAAAAAAGAAAAAAGGCTAAGAACTGGTCAGCTAAATTGTGTAAACACCTTCATCTATGTCTGCAGTGATGGTGTTTTAAATGCAGAAAGTGCTGGGGAAGCTCCAGCCAGCAGCACCTCCTTCCTCATCCATCCTGTAGATAAGTAGGGGCCATCCTTCCCCAAACCTTTCACACTTCAGTCTTTCACTTGATTTTTCATCCATTTGGGATGAAGGATGGGCTGTCAGTTCCTATCCTGTTAGATGCCATCTCACAGAGCATGGCCTGCAGACAGCACAGTGGTGTGGGTGCCAAGCACCAAAAACACTCCAGGAGAAAACAGTAAGTGAAATGGGGAGAGTAGAGGATGGCATGAAGGGTAAATCTCAGTATGGCAGTTAAGGTTAATTATTGGGGCTATCATGGTAAAACTATGAACCCTGAGAATTATTCATTAAATGAATACAGAATATTTCCTTGTTTTACAAGAGGGGATGGAGGCCTTTTTACTCCAGAGATTTGGAAGAAGCATGTCTTGACCTTAACTGACAGCATCTGCTTCTGTTTTGACTGTATTGATGAATAAGACAACAGCAACGTGGTGGTGTGGAGAGCCCTGGGGAATATTTATAAGGCACATTAGTATGGCAATGCAAACTAAAACAGCTATTGACAAGCATGAAGTTCAGAAGCTGTGATTTTGCCTGCAGCCATGATTGCTCCCCCTTGCCTTGAAAACCCTTGTCAAGACCAATCATTACAACATAAGGAGGCAAGAACAAGGTGCCATTTCCATGAAACAAACCCAACAGTATGGGGAAGGACAGGAAAGGGCTTTGGTAACCTTAATGCTAATTCATTCGGGATATATGCAACAGGGAACAGAGGTTTCATGTCTGGATCCTTTCTTATGGGGAAGTTTAGAAAAAAGGTGTCCTTGATTTTTGGAAATCCATTACATCTAGGAAATTTCAGTTTAATTTGATAGGATGTTACTTGCTTTCTGTGCTGTGGCTTCTTAGTTTATAATGAATCTTTTTTTTTCTGGAGTATATAGAGAGACAGAACTCTTATGTGGAACCTTATAGGATGCTTTAAAAAGTCCTGTAATAAGGTTTTCTTTATTAAAATAGTGGTCAGCATGATTTCTATAGAAACCAAATAGCACTTCAAAGGACTTTCAATGTAGGAATACTAGACTTTGAATCAAGACAAAAGTGCTACCATTGGTCCTTTTATTTAGGAGTCTTATGTCAGACATAAAACAGTCACACATCCTACTGAAAAATGGTCCAGGGCACAAAACTTATGATAAAGAATTAAGTAGGCTTTTTTTCTAGATTTGAAGACCTCTTTTTTTTTTTTTTCCTTGAATAGGGGTTAACATTAAAGTTTTCTATTCCTCAGTTTCCTCTGTAAAACAGTGATAACACTTAAACATACCACAAGGATGTATTATCAGTCACATTTAATTACTTCTACAGCAATTCATATGAAATTTTATTTTGTTGAAGCAAAAACCCTTGAGTGAGAACCACCACAGCACATTACAGTGAATCTTTATTTGTGTCTTACAAATTCTGCAAGCTAACAAGTGAGCACATTCACCTAAAATAGTCCCTCTGGTCTGCAAAATGTAGAGTGTCAATTGTTTTGGCAAGCATGACTGAATTTTAGTTGTTTAGGGTAATTCCCCACTGACTGTTTGTATATTTTCTCTGGTATTTCTAAAAGAGGATCTCATATTATAAAGAACAAGCTTGAGGATAGGGCACTTGAATTCTACTTTCACCACCAAGTTCCCTATGTAACTCAAGCTAAATCACTTCATGTTTACATTTTCTTACTATATTAAAAATAATTAAATTATTGTAGTCTTTAGGCCTACTGATACAATTTGCATGTTAGAAAATTATTAACTCCAAAGGAACAGTTAGTCCTTCACCTTACACTTGGAATTTCACTCAGACTTCTGGCTTTTCAGATGTAAGGTACCAAGTGCACTCTGCAATATGACAACCATCAGAGCACAGATATTTTCATGCTTGTTAATAACACCTTTTCACATTAATGAAAGGAAAAGTAAATTGAAACTCATTGTACCAGACAATTTTCTCATTTTGTGATCTCACTCCCTCATTTTCACCCTTCCTGTGTTTATTTAATCTCTTCTCTGATCCAGACAGTACATACTGTTTGCAGAATATTTTTTAAAAACTTTTTCCTGTACAGAATAGAGACTATGAAAACCTTGATTCTGGATTTCTCTTCCTGACAGCTACTGGAAGGTGAGGAATAAAAAATAACAACATCTTAGAATTTAAAAAAAAAAAAAAAAAAAGTGGTAGAGGATGACTTTTAAAACTTCGTATCTGAAAATATTTGTTAAGAAGGAAGTAAAACAGATTAAAAAAGGGAATTAAACTTACCAAAGTATAAGCTGTCATAGAATTTTTGTTGCTCTCTAACAAAAGACATGGCGTATTTGAGGGCCAGCTTTGTCATTCTTACAGTATAGTAGGAGTCTTTTACTATACCAGCACATCCATGTATCAGTTCTACCAACCTGATAGTTTAAGAAAATTTGTAAGAGAATTTATCCTAGTGCAGAAAAGCAGTATATATATTTGCACATATGTTGCATACAACAGTATATTATGAAGTACACACCCACTATGCACAATGATTTCATTAATCTTCTAGAAGACAACAAGCAACCTGGTCTGTCCATTTCTCTGGAATTCTTTTTGGCAGAAATCAGATTTATTTTTACTCCATATTCAAACACTGTCTGTGCAACATGACGATAAATTCATGTCTTTTTGAGTCAAATTCCCTTTGGCTTCAGTAGGAACTTATTGGGCCACACGTGAGAAAGGATTAACAAAGGATTTGTCAGAGATTAGTAATAGATCAGTCCATGTTGACTAGAGGTTTTGAAAGGTTTAAGTTAGCAAGAATGAGAGAGGATGGTGGAGAGTGACATTGAGAACATGGGCAGCATGCTGTCTGAGCATTTCCAGAGTAGCAGATAGTGTAATCTCATTTGCTGCATTAACTAATACAGGGAAAGTTGCTGAGAGATAACACTGAGAAGAGGAACAAGAAAACAAAAAGGTGTTACAAATGGATTCCACTGAAATTACAGCTATGCTTAGATACACCACCCCACACAGGAGCACATCTCTGAAGTGCAGGCACATACCAACACATGGTGTCCCCAGAAGAGTCCTCAGCTAAAGTCAGGTGGAAAGATGGAAGGAAGCAGATGCATAAAGCTTATGGTAAGGTCTAACAAACAGCAAGTGTGAACAGGAGCTCTCTGTATCATAGACTTGTTCAAACTGAAGGACTCATAGTCAAGAAAACCAGAAGAGCCACACCATTGGCATCTATTTCATTGCAAGGACTACAGCATTTCCCTGAGCAGCGCTCTTATTGAGTTATAATATATTAAGTATTTACATGGTGGGCAATTTCTCATTCAATGCCAAAATATGGTATTTTGGTTACTCCATTGGAACTTTTGGCAAGTTTATAACTATCCTTAATGTTTTAGGAGTATAAACAGTTTCAGTCTGAATTTAACTAGTTTCTGCTTTCATAGAGTAAATTTTGCTGTCTCTTCCTTTGATAATTCCTCTGCTGGCAAATGCATTTCACTCATACCATGGATATTTCCTTGTGGCACAATTTCAGCCTTTGAAGTTGGCTCTGAAACAGGAACTCCTTATCAAGAACTCTTCCACTGCTCAGCTCTTTCCTTTGATACAGAAACAAATTTGTTGATATAAGAGAACATGACAAAGAATAAGGTCTTGTTTAGCCTGTTGGGTGCAGTTTCTTCAGTAATTCAGATGGCCATACCTGTTGCTTCCTGAGAGTCAATAGGTCCAGATTCTTCCAAACTGACTTATAATGAAGTTTCTGTGTCTGGTGCCCATTTTGGCTAAGTGTTCCAGTGCATGTATCTAATAAATGTATATTATGCTGGATGCCAGTCTGGGTCCAAGTGTTTATGTGTTAAGTCAAAAATACGATTCTCAAAATGTGATTATGGAAGATGCGGAAGAAGGAGTTTCTTCAGCACTGGTCCATACCTTAATCCTATTTTTCCTTCCTTGCTCAAGTTCTTTCTGCAGAGTTGATTTTTATTAAAGTACCTTCACTTTAGTAAACTGCCTTGGGAAGTTTTGATACGAACATGCCAAACACAGTCAGTCCTCTCACTCATCTTGTGGTTCTGTAGATGGTGAAAGTTTGCGGGCTCTGCCCAAATGAAAATGAAGAGATTGATTTAGTGCATTTGGGCACCTAGAAGTTGCCTTTCCTAGAGGTGGTTTATATTTGCATTTGTTTTTCTTCTCAGAGCTATGGAACATGTTTGACAGACTTTATATGAACCCCTTAAGAAATTCTTTTGTTTGGCTATTATGATGCTTAATCCTTATCACATTGGGAGTCTGTGAATTCTTTACTAGAGGGTATATGTTCAAGTTTTTTGTATTCTGTCAGGATAATACAAGCTGACAAGTAAGCAGGGAGATGATAAATCTAGACTTGAGGTCTTTTTCATGGTAG
Source organism: Acanthisitta chloris (assembly GCF_000695815.1). Classification (NCBI taxonomy): domain Eukaryota; kingdom Metazoa; phylum Chordata; class Aves; order Passeriformes; family Acanthisittidae; genus Acanthisitta; species Acanthisitta chloris. Next base: position 79,588 of record NW_008677056.1, read on the forward strand.
ATGAAGAATCAGGTAGAACTGTTTTTGTGGAGAGGAGTAAGTCTCTGGTAATTTGAGCATCAGACAGGATTGTAGTCATGTGGTTGCCACGAAAAACAGTATAAAAGGGTCATGTGTCTAATAACTCCTACACTACAGCTCTTCAAAAATGTACCTGTAGTTCAGTGGTCTAAAGATATGGGTTTCTATGAATTGGAAAGGGTTAGGGCCTGCATTTCCTGTATTTGTGCAGAATTTCAGTGTGTAAGGGGAATTCAGAGCATCCAGAGGCATGCAAGTAAGGGGTTTAGGGCAAAATCCCAACAATGGGGTATTATCAAAGTTTCATTCAACCATATGCTCTTGTGGGCTTGACAATTTTAATAAAGTTGCCATGAAGCTGCAGTATCTCCTTTCTTGACTACAGTAGCCCCTTCCCTGCCATATCATATACCTGTCCTCTCTGCCTGCTCTAGAAACTTTTCTTTAGTGTGGTTTGGCTGTAAAACATCTCTTTCCCATTCTCCTTCATCCATCTTTTATGTCTTTTGACAGATAACTTTCACATCACCTGATGTTCAAATCTCAGGTGTTCAAAGCCTCTGCCCTCCTCCCCCAAATACCTCAAATATCTGTCCTTCTCCAACCTCTCCCTGAAAACCCACTTCTATCACTGCCCATAAGAAATGGATTGAGATGAGCCAGAGAGATGGCAAATAGGATCTGCTGATATTTCTGAAGCTGAAGTGACTGACATGCAGAGATTTAGCTTAGATAAACCCCTGTTTTTATGACTGTGACCTTCACAAAGCTCCCTTATATTATCTGCTTGAAAAAGTTATGATTCTGTTTTTCCTATGCAGAAAAGTCACTGAAACTGAGCCACAGGCTGCTTTAATTTTTTCTATTCAGGGAGGAAAAACTTACTTTACCCCATCAGAATGCGTCCCTGTTAATATTTGAAGCTGAAGCATTTCTCCTTCTGGCTGTGACACCAAATGAACAACTTTTCTATGCATGAACAATGTATATATAGTAATATGTTGTAGTACATGTATCAGCCTCAAATCAGGAGGATTTTTTTCCCTTTTGTATTTCCTTTCTGTGTACCATCCATGTCCCTAAGACCACAATGTGCTTGCAGAGCCACACTCAGGAGACTCCAGCAGTTATTGTGCTTTCACATCACCAAGAGTGGAGCTCCCATTGATGTCATGGGAGTTAGGTGTGGGATTCCAGCACAGGATGCACAGAAGGAGAGATAAGAGAGCACCTGATAAGAGTTCACATGTCTGATAAGAGTTCTGCAGCATAGACAGGAGAGCAGCATTTTCACCTTAATTATCAGTCACCTTCTTTTGTGGCTAGATGAAGGATGCTCCGTTTTAACAGAACATCAACACAGGCACCTAGGAACTGCCTGAAGTCCCACAGAAAATTGCACTGATACCATCTTAAAAGTATGCATTTCCCCTCTGCTGTGAATTTTAAATAAAGCACTCAGCAAGCAAGGGAATATTAAAAAACCCAATGATCAAACACAGTCCTTGGTGATAATCTCCAGCAAACTAGTTCAGTGCTGAGCAACAAACCAAGATGAGTCTTTGGAAAGGATTTAAATTTTACTAGGTGCCTTAAAAATAAATTGCAATATTTCAGTTTGTATGACAGAAACATGGAAGTTTTTTCAAAAGGCAGTGGTGGTAACAATAGCCTTATTAATACTAAAAAACGAGCTATGTAATTATAATAAAATGTTGAGTCTCATTTCTTTTATATAGATGGCAGTATGCAAATAGGGAACCATCCACCTTGATAGCTGCAGAAGCTATGAAATCCTTTTTTGAAGAATTTCAATCTGTTTTTCCTATAGCATTCTGCTCTCAAAGTTAGAAAAGAAGATTTCCCCCTCCTCCCCTCTTCTTTCTCAATATAACAATGCATTTTAAACTGCTCCAAAATTGCAAAGCTATTTCACAGTTTCATAGAGAGAAAATGGCTTGAGGGAACCATTTGCTTTTTTATGCCTGGAACATCAAAATAAAATACTAAATGGGAAAATGAATTCTGTTGTATAAAGGATAGGAGCAAGTCAGAAAGGGCTTTGTGTTAGAGGGTGAGTTGTCTCAGGAGCCTAAGTGGGATTGCAGAGCCTAGAGATGTACCTCAGAGTTAGTTAGGCTTAGATATGTTGAAGCTGCCTGAGCATGGCAGGAGACCTTAGAGGAACCCACAGCTCTTTGTTCTCTGTTCATTTAGGGACATATCCTGCATGATTCTAATCAAAAGAGAAAGGAGGGGTATGTGGGATATTAGAGATCTCAGTGATGTAAGAACCAGTATATTTTTTTGGGTCTCTCTGTATCTGCTGTTGTAAAACAGAGAATCCTAGATAAATCCATTTGCTTCTTTATGTCTTTGTTACCCCTGTGTGTTTTTTTGTGAGCAACGAACTCTGCTTAAAGCAACAAATCATCAGAAATCCTAAACTTCATTGAGAACTTTTAAGAGGTTCATTGTTCCAAATTAAATAAGTAGCTAATAAGCTTTTCTCTCAGTGGTTTCAGTGGAAATAAGGATATGTTTAGGTATTTCAAGAATGGGGACATTCTCAGGAAAGAGGAAATGAAATCAAAGTGGAAATTAATTTCAGGATTAATAAAAGTTTGATGAACCATTCACCGGTGACCTGTTAATCATGCATTAACCGGTGGGGAAGGCTCAGAGCTTGCCCACGTCTTTGAACTCAACTGCTGCACATTGTGCAGGTTGAGACTTTAACTGGAAATTGAGCTGTTCTTGTGTCCTCTTGCTTAGCCAGAGGCTTCTTCAGTGAAATTTGAATGCTGTTATTCTCCAGGGTACAACACATATAATTTAGCACTCTAATTTTGAGCCTCAACCAGCAGAGTGACCTTGGGCAAAGTATTTTGTCTCTACTTTTGCTTGCTCTTCTGTCCAGGGTTCAGGAGAACACTCCTGCCTTTGAGCACCAAGGATTGTACTCAAGGACAATACATAACATTGAGTACAGGCATTTTCCTTGTGATTTTCACCTCTTGATAGCCAGAGTCATCCCAGACAAGAGAAAGAAATGTTTCCACTGAGGTGTAGCACCTCTTAACCTGTAGGTTGTTTTGCTGCATTTCCAAAGATCTTGAAATGGCTTTCGTTAGGTTTAGGGACAGGACTGATTTATTTTATCATAAACTCATGGTGCTTTGGGAATACAAGATAGAATTTTAGGGCTGAAATCTGAGTGGCAACCAAAGTGAAATGGAATTGGGTATGTAAAACCTCTAAGTGGCTCTCAAAAACTGTGATGGAGTTATTTCTCTGTGGCTCCTCATCTAGTAGGAAAAGAAGTTACGCTTGTACCTGACACAAATTTAGAGGCATCCATGAGGCTTATTTTTCCTATGAGGGCATAAGCCTGGTCTACATAGGGACAGATTTTCTGGTGTAGCTGTACCTACAAATCTGGTTTATGAATACATATGTTTATGCCGCCAAGAAATTTTGACCATTCGGTTTAGCAATAACTCTCTGCATGCTGCTTTTTTATGCTAGTGACAAAAGTGATTTGAGGTGTTGTACCATATCATGGCAACAGGGCTTGGTGGTATAGATGAATAACATCAAATCACACTTTATATATATACATGGAAATACATGTTTCTGTGCATATTTCTGTATATCGACAACTACTGTACATCGTCATTATATATAAAGTGTTTTATGTGTATCATTCTATATGCATGTATACATATATAACTCTATGCCTACATGCATCTGAGAATGACATACCCAGTGTTCAGTGCCTTCCCTTGCCATTAGAACTCCCTACTCAATATCCATGTTTTATTAGACAGTCCAGTTAAAATTAAAATGGCTTTTTCAATCATGCATCCAGAAATGTCCTTCATATGTGCTTGAATCTCAGTCACTAGCTCTTCAAAAGCACCAGGCAGAAGCAGTATGTCCCAGAGCAAAATGATTGTCACAGTTTGATTCCCCTAAACAGAACAGACCTCACACCACGTAGCTCTAGAAGACAAAGGACACATGAAAATAGACAAATTGTTTCCCTGCAGCAAGTGGCATCCTGTATAAGGAAGTATTTTTTTCCCCCAAGAAAAGGAAAAAAACTTACCAAAAAAAAACCCCAAACAAGTAATACCTTTAAATTAAAACAGATACTGGTTTAAGGAATTGCATAATTGTTTAAGCTTCCTGTGAATTATTTTTTGGGCTACAAGTGAACAGGACAAAAAATATCCGGAAGTCCATGAAACTTCTTGTTTCTTCCCGGTGAGCTCTAGATCTCATAAGAAAGTCCAAATTAGGTTTTGTGACTCCTTCTTAATGAGTTACTGAGGGACCTCACTTCAGAAACTGTGACTTAGTTTGCCATTCAGCAATATAAAAACACATCAATGCCTGAAAAGATTGGGGTAGCTAATACAAACGTGTCTCTGCTCTGGATTCTCTGAGTAAAAGTATATTTTCCTAATTTTGGACTGCAGAAGTCAGAATTAATCTTCCCCATTGGTGGATTGAACCTGAATTGCAAACATCTTGTAAGGTTTTAGCAGAATTATTACTAAATGCTGCGTTTTGAGTGAGGGCATTTCTGAGTTTAAAAGAGAAGGGTCTAGGAAGAAAAACAGATAAAGGGAGAAAGGGGTTGAGGTTCAGGACTGTGGTATCTGATTTGACTGGAAAAAGGGAAATTGCCAAGATATAGCTCATACATGTTTTGCTCCAGATACATGAGGCAAAAAGGGGGAAAACAGACTTGCATTGCAACATGTATCCTGTCTCCACATAGCCAGTGAGAGACTGACCTTGAAATCTGCTACTGCATGGTAAAGGGGGTCAATATTGATTCTACATTCAAGGTGACAGGATGTTTTTCAGATTGGTATGATGATTTCAAATAGCTGCAGTTCTTCACAAGCATTTAGTGGTACCTAATACCAAGAAAACAGTTGTGATGGAGTTAAATAAAGGATCAAAGCTCATTTCTAGAGAATTTTCAATTTTTTTTCTCCTTTGCATACAGGCATTCACATGTGGTCCTTCTAAACTACATTCAGATGCTCAAGTTTAGCTGTCTCCCAAAAGTGAATTTTTACATTAACATGTATTTTGCAGACATATTTTCACAGGCTTATGGAAGACATTACTATTATTTATAGTTTCATGGTCTAGTTCAGAACTCAGACTGGCTGAAGATACTTTTTTACAGCCACCAGCTTGCTTTGGTGAAATTCCATTTAGTAATAGTGAATTAGAATAACAAAACTTATTGTTCTGGGATTCATGACATATTGAACATCCCAAATGACTTACCAGATAAAAATCAGTATTTCATTCATTATTTGGTTAAAGAAACCAAAGAAGAATAAGAAAAAAAATGGGTCCATATATCTACTGTATTTTAACATTTTTAATGTAGAATTTGTTCTTTTCCTTTCTGCCCTCCAAAAGAAAACAGATCTAGTTGCCTTAGGAAGACAAATTTACAAAATAAACCACAGCCAAATTTCCTGTGAAGTATGGCTGGGGAAACCCAATTGAAAACCAGATACCATCACATCTTTCAAGTCTGTATCCAAAATATACACACTAAGGCAGGTGAGGATTTCAGTGCAAAAGAGGAATCACAGGTGGGACATCCTTCATCAAGGCATCAAAGGAGTAGAAAGCCAAGGCTTCATCTCTTCTTGCATTTCTTAAACTGAGTAATGCCACTTGGTCATGTTCCTACACTGGTTGTACCTCCCTCCAAGCTAGCAGGGAGCAGTACAGAAATACCCAGATGTATTTTGTCTTCTCAGCCTCCTCTGCTCCTTCTCCTTACCTGCTTAAACCTCTGTGTCTGTAAAGGAGCAGCCCATAGACTGTGCTGGTATCAGCAGTGCTGCCTTAAAAGCTGTCCCATCCCACTGAGGTGAATATCAAACTCCACAAGTGTAATGTAACTGAAATGCATATGTGAATGCATCCCTGCTTCCTCTGAGCAGGTACACACTGTTCAGTTCATTAACCAGGCTGGCTTCTGCAGCTAGTCCTGCTCCTCTGCAATGTCAAATAGGTAGGACCAGCAATGCCAGCAGCCCAGGCACTGTCTATGTCACTGCTCCTGCCGCAGTCTGGAAATCCCTTCTGAAATAAAGCACATGCAAGTGTTATGAGACTGAGGAGATGAGGACGAGGAGAAGGAGGAGGAGAAAGAAGAGGCCTGTCTGGATACACTGCAGTGGTTCCCATGCTTGAGGTCTGGGTTGCAACCTCTGGGCTTTTTGCTCTACTTGGCTGTTGACCTGGTTATGGCTGAATCACTTGAGTCCTTACTGCATGATTTCCTTTCGCTGCTCTTAACGCTCAGACCAGGCACATCAAAGGTCCACCCAGTCTTGTGCCTGTCTGTGACAGTAGCCATGTGTCAGCACTTAGGGAGGTGTTTGAGAACACGGCACAAGTGCTGTGATATTTCCCAAATACTCTTCCAGCCCTTTGCCTGGTCAGGTTATAAATTCTTCAAACAGAGACAAAATCTTACACTGTGCTTCTACAATAGAATCACAGTCAATTTTGAGGCCAGGTAGTATCATATAAAAAAAGTGTTAATTACTGACCTGTGACTGGCAATTGGAATTGCTTTCAGACAGGATGGGACAGTCATTTCCATGCTCTGGACAGTTGATGCTACATCCCCATCACAGGTATTAACACATACACTGCTAGCAAGGACCCACTGAGGGTCTTAAAGTGTTACAGATGATAAGTGTATAACAGGAAAGTCAGTTATCAGCTAGTAGATCCTGGTGTTACCTTCCAAGGCACAGAATTATAGCCTGCCATTTGCCTTTTGCAGGTCACCTTTCACAGTGTTACAGACCCACATTAAAATGACTTGTGACTAACAACAGAGCAGGGCTTAGTGCCTCTTTATCACTCTGCAGTGAAAGAAAGGTCTCTCTTTAATACTGAAGAAAAAGCTTTGCGACTGCAACTTCAGACTGGCTACAGAAGATTTACATCACTAAAAAGAATTGCTTGGTTTGTGTTTCAACACAATCCAGCTCACAGTTTGCATTATTCACAAGCCTGAAATAATCTATTTTTTATAAAAATCTATTATTTTGTTTTGTTTTACATACACTATAGTAAATGCTTGTTCTGGTCTATTACCTGCTTGGACTAACCTTTGCAGTGTAAGTGCTGTATTAAAACATGTAAAGAATCAGGGATTTCTAAAATGCATTTTAAAAAGTAGGTCAGTAGTGCAGTTTCCATAGGATATACATTTTAAAAAAGGTTAAAAAAAAATATCATCACAAAAAAGGAAGACATTGAAAAATGCACACTTGGGGAAATTTCCCCTGCAAGTAGATGACTTGTCTGGGTTCTCTACAGCAGTGTTTATGCTGTTAAAAAAAAGGGAGAGAGAGAGAAAAAAAAAGAGTTCTAGAGACTTAACTATAGCCTAAAGGATGAGTATTTATAGCCTAAATGACAAAGGCAAGAAGCTCACATTCTCATTGCTACCCTCCTCAGAGCTAATTTGTTTTAGTGAGATCCAGTAGGAATGGTCAAAAACAAAACTGTGGAGCACCAGCAGCCAAACAGTGCCAGCAACTGGGGAGTCAGTACTAGACCTCAGCCCCTGGCCTCTGGTAGTGTAAGAGTGTAGATGTGTCATGTGATACCTGGGACAAGACTTGCATTCACCTGGAAAAGTGAGTCTGGGATAAGTTCCATCTTAAAATCACAGTATTCTTTAGGTTGGAAATGACCTCTAAGACCATCAAGTTCAACCATTAACACTACCACACCACCACTAAACCATGTCCCCAAGTGCCACATCTGCATGGCTCTCAAATCCCTCCAGGAATGGTGACTCAACCACTTCCCCTGGGCAGCCTGTTCCAATGCTTTACAACCCTTTTGGGCAAGAGATTTTTCCTGATATCCAACCCAAACCTCCTCTGGTGCAACTGGAGACCATTTTCTCTTGTCCTATTGCTTGTTTCCTGGGAGAACAGACCAACCTCCACCTGTCTTAAACCTCCTTTCAGGTATTTGTAGGGAGTGATAAGGTCCCCTCAAGCCTCCTTTTCTCCACATTCAACACCCCCAGCTGCTTCTCATCAGATTTGTGCTCCAGACCGTTCATCAGCTCTGTTGCCTTTCTCTGGACACGCTCCAGCATCTCAATGTCTTTCCAGCAGTGAGTGGTCCAAAACTGAACACAGGATTAAAGATGTGGCCTCATGAGTGCTGAGTATGGGGAGGAAAGTCAGGTGCATCCCCTATTGACTCACTGACTCAGTGGAATTATGCTGACATCCACCAAGTGTGAAAGGATCATGAGTGGGTTATGGCAGCTCTGAAGAAGCCAAGAAATACTACATAGTGTTCATCTCTGAGTCACAATTTCCTCCACGCCTGGCTCTTTTCTACAGCTAAAGCAACAAATAATCCACATCTCATGTGCCATGTGTATGTACCAGGAAGTGTAGAAGGAGAGCTCAGGCTCTGCTCAGGCATGCTCCCCCAGCCTGAAGCAAGAAGAAATGAAGCAGTGCAGCTGTGTAATAAGTCTGGGATTCACCTAATGTTCCAAAAAATAGAGGGCAGAAATATTGTGTCAAGCAGAGCTAAAGCAGATGTACAAACAACTGCTCAGGGGAAAATAAAACCAAATGTATGTATTTCAGCTCAATTAAAATGCCTCAATTCTTTGAAAGTTTTTTAACATTTTAAAAAAGAACATTGCAAATAACCTAGAGCAAATTTATAATCTGAGACTTTTTTTTGCAAGGAAAGTTTGAAATCATTTTGTTTAGAAAGAAGAATAACCAGTTTATAGACCTGGTGAGCATATATCACCAGCAGTGGTTGCTGGTTTTTTAGGTATCAGTTATAAGGTTAAGGATCACAACTGAAAAAATGACCAAATTGTCAAGGTTTGGCAAATCTACAAATATTTATGAAAAGCAATCATTTTTTATCTGCTGAAAAACTTTAAATTGCTTCACTGGACAAACTAAATATTTCATCTATCATATATACGTCAAAATTCTGTTTTTATTTTGGGACAGTGGGTGTTTTTCACTCACAGAGCACATTAACAGGGCTTTTTTCATAGAATTCACTGTCTTCCTACTAAGTGTACACACAGAGTTGCCCAAGTTATTTAGATTGCTGTATGATGCTTCTCCACAAATTTTAATTTGCAAAGATCTTCAGGATCTTCTGAAAGTGAAGGCACTGCAGTGATGTAAGCTGTGAGTATCACTGCTTTCACGAAACTAAAATTGTGTTCTTAAACTGCTTAACAGTGTTCTTTTAATCCCTTTAATGTATTGCTCTTGTTCCTCAACTGGGTCCCAAATTAAGAATGATCTCCCTGTCATTTTTTTTCTGAAATGCAATTATTGTTTTATGTCATCTGGGAAGAATGGAAAGAAAAGAAAAAACCCACAAACAGTGAAAAGCCAAATCAATTGCATAGTACAGCATTTACAGGCTTGTATTATTTCAGATTAGTTTTGGCAATGGCCTATTTAGGAAGTACTTTCTGGACTTACTGGCTTGAGGTATTAAATTTTAAAATCGTGTCGGTGGGCCATGTAGCAGGAATTGTGAAGAAAGTGTATCCATAACAGAACGGAATGCATGCATGTAATCTGTCTACAATCTGGAGGTATTTTATTTATGTGCTTGCTCTTAAATGTCCAATTGATGAGTCTCTAGTGATCGAGATTACTGTAACTCATGCTCAGAATGTAATTTATAGTGCAATCCCATCCTGATTGTTAGAGTTCCCAAGCAATGAAGGAATTTTCCTCTTCTGCTTATCTACCTGGTATTCAAAACTTTGATCTGGGAAATGTTGCTCTCCTGTTCTCATTATAATGCTCTGTTGGCATGAACTGCCTTCTGATATGGGGAAAAAAAAGGTCACCATTAGCAATTAAGCATATTAGCAATGGATTGGTAATGAATTTAACCAATGTGAAGGTCTTCCCTTCTTTTCATTTTGCCTAACTAAATGCCATTGTGGACCCACCCCAACTAAGTGGCAGATGGAGACCACCCCTTCCTTAGTCCTGGAATACACATCCAGATCTGATCATCCGTGAAGTGAATAATCAGAATGTTTTATGACTGAATGAGGAAGCCTCTCTAAAATGAGCCCAAAGCCTGTTGTCTTTCATGCTATTTTTCTCTTTATCTCATATCAGACACATATCTCTCTATACTTCCAATTGTGTCTTCATTTACTCAAAACAGCACATTTGCAACCATTTACATCCAAGCCCAATAAGATTTGATGACGACACTAGCTCTGGCTAATGCCCAAGCTTCCCACCTGGAGTACAGCACTGAGGTCTCCATTGGGGTCTCCAGCATAAGACAGACATAGACCTACTGGAGTGAGTCCAGAGGAGGCCATGAAGACGCTCACAGGGCTGGAGCACCTCTGCTCTGAAGACAGGACTTTTGACTAGGGTGTGGAATGACAGGGGAAGGACTAATGGCCAGTTAAGAGTTGACATGGGGAAGAAATTCTTTACTGTGAGAGTGGTGAGGCACTGGCACAGCTTGCCCAAAGAAGTTGTGGCTGCCATCCCTTGAAATGTTCAAGGTCAGTTTGGATGGGGCTTTGTGCAAACTGCTCTGGTGGAAGGTGTCTCTGCCCATGACGGGGGGTTGGAACTAGATGGTTCACATGGGTTCAAAAGCAAACAGTTATTTCTGTTCTGTATCTGTCATACACAAGAGAGGAAGGAAGAAGATCATTTGTCATAGCCTGATGAAGGAAGGTGAGTGAGGCTTCCACTCAGGAATAACAGAAAGTTGAAATGGGCTTTCAGCCACTTCAGGAATAGAAGTGGTTCCAGTCATTTGCTGCAGTAACTTAAGGATCTAAGGAAGCAAAGAGGGCAGAGAACTGCATTCTGGTATGAGCAGTCTGCCATGGGCACCACTCTGTTCTTCTGCTATGGAGATGGCATAAGAAAATAGGAACAGAAGTTGTTCTATAATTTCTTGTGAAAGCAGTTGAGTCACCTTTAGGAAAATCCCATGGAAAGACCCAGATCAGGGTTAGACTGAATCCTTTTTCATTTTCCTGGCTACTTTGCGAGCCTGTCATTTTGTACTTTGGCAACACAGCCCAGGTATCACATCCATCACATCTGTCCTTCTTCACTGTGAGTTGGCCAAAGACAGAAAAACAGTATCAAGTAACCCTGTTATTCCAGCCCTATCATTGCCATTGTCTTGTGTAGTGTGCAAAATAAACAGTCTAAATTACTGTTTACCATCTTTGCATGGATCATATGGCAGCTTCTCTCTCCCTAGAAAGCACTCCTTAGTAAGTAGTAAGCCCTCATAATGATAAAAAAAAGAGAAGTCTTTTCATATGCATTGATACTTGCATTGTGAAGAGACAGGAGAGTCAATTTGCTTTCAGTCATTTATTACCATAACTCATTGTAGTGCTCAAGTGGGTCAGCTAATGTTATCACTGTGCATTGTGATGGGGATGAAAGTTAGTGCTGGCTTTGTGTCCCAAAGGCTTTTAGGAGACAAAAGCAAATCAGCTGAAGAAATAAAATAATATGCTGATGAAAATCTTTCTGTTTGCTTGTTTGTTTTAGCTGAGGGTCACTAGATCTGGCAGATATTGTGAGGACCTTTTCTTTTTCTTGAGCAGTACAGTGAATTTTGCTTAGAGGAAGCCAAGTGAATCCAGGTCAATTTGATTAGAACAAATAAAACAGGCTTTGGATATGCTGGAAAAGAAATTTGCCCTGGTACTTAGCTGCAAAGGGCATAAAATCTCACAAGTTTGTGCAGGTTAAAGCCAGAAGAGCAAAGCTGCAGCCACTTCCAAGTTACTTAAATACCCCAAATTATTGAAAGTTATTTTGATCTCTGTTTCTGTGGTAGAATTCTGAAGCCTCACTGAAATCACTCAGTATTCACAGCAACATAACAAGGATCCATAACCTGTCATGTTTGCAGCATGACAGAATGTAAAACACCATTGCCTGTCCAGATCAAACAAGGTCAGATTATTAAAATACAAATCAATCTGTTATTATTTAATGTGCTTCTCACTGTGACTTGCATACATGACTGACCAAGAGAAGCACACTGTGTTTTGTGCAAGTCATTTTAGGTAAGACCATCAGGGATGAGATAGTCAAGGGGTCTGCACGTTTTTGAGAGGATGGCAGAAAAAAAATAAAATGTGGTGGACCTTCCTGGAAAGAACTGAAGTAAAAATATAATGAGGTAATGAGGTATTTATTAAAAATACTCCTTCGCACTTACATAGCTCTGCTCATATGACAAATGACAGCCAGTTAATCCTCCTATGCACTTTGCAAAGTGGTTATGTAAGCGCTGTCCCCATTTTGTAGGTGGGGAAAAAAAGGCAGGAAAAAAACCCAATCATTCTCATGGCAACAGAGGGAATTTGTGCAAGAACTGGAGTCCGCAGGAATTTTGCTTTTCCCTTTCTGTTACTCTTACATGTACAGGATGTTCCTTTAGTGGTGACTTCTGAGCTCTGTTTTTGTCTTATTCTTTCTTTCCCCAGTCTTATGTGACCTGATTTTATCTTTCTTAACATGAAGAGAAGCTCAGCAGCATTTCTTGTTTCTGTGCATACAGAGGCTTAGAGAAGCACTTCAAATGTAGGACAACTGTGGTTGTAACCCTTCCCTGGCCATGATGCCTCCTTCCAAAAAATACCCAGCTCTGTCTGCCTGGCAAATCCATCAAAGAGGGTTGTCAGAAGGGGAAAATACACAGTTGGGCAAACTGATCATGTGTTAGTTTTTCCTGTACTGGGGCTTTTCTTAGAGGCTTGGAAGTTCTGTAATTTCTCATAAATTAACTCCATGACTTCAGGAAAAATCATAGGATCTTTTTCTATCTCATCTACAGTCAGTCTGTTTTCTCTCTCCCGCTTCACGAGATTATTTCACCCTGAAGAAGATTTTCATGATCAAAACCCTGCTGCTCACTGCTCCTTGTAGCAAGGTGTAAACATCATGTTGCATCTTTAAAGGTTTTGGGAGTCTTTATTCTGCAAGTGTGAGGAGAGAGGCAGAGCAAATGGGGCTCTTATACCTTCCCATCCTGGTGCAAATGAGGAATTCTCACCCAGTCCACACACATTTGATTCTCCATCACAACTTTCAGAGAGGGGTTGTACTTTGTGTAGGGATTCACTTACCTGCTTGCATGCACTTCATCACCTTTTTAGATCACCCTACACATATGAAGTCATCCAGCTTGATGAAGTATAAGCTCAAAGAAGTTTTCTAAGCATAATATGCCTTATCAACCCGGCCATTCTTGCCACATACCTTCCCAAATCTCCTTTTGTTTTACCAAGTATCCTATCAAAGACTCGTTCAGCTTAGGAGTCTATTTGGAGAGGCATCATGTAAGGGAAAGGTGTCAGGTATATGTTACCTACCAAAGTGCTTTTGAACTTATCTGTACCGTGGAGATAATGGGACAGAGCTCTGGGTTTCTTCAGTTTTAAAGATAGCACTGGATCTCTTTTCTTAGAACAAGCATATGAGTGCTTGGGAAGTTGCCATGAGTCCAACCAAACTTGTGAATGAAGTGGTTCCCAGGTGGCTCCATTTGGAGCTGGATGTGAAGAAAGTCCTGAGCAGAACTTGTCAGCCCAGCCTTCATGCAAAGCACAGGAGCCTCATTTTTCTCACCCCATGTTAGTTTGCTGTTGAAAGAGAAACATGAAATAGGTAGCTTGGGGTTGCCTTGTCTTAATCAAGGATTTGGATGGATCTTCAGAAGTCCCAAGTTTTGAAAGTGCCTCTCTGCACCTAGATGTAATGCTTGCAATGCCCCCAGTGGTGCATGTATGCAAGCTAATGCTGTCACACAGGTGTAGAACTGGTATTAGAGCAGAACTCAGTGAGCTTTATATGAGGCATTAGGCAAACTCCTATTTAAGAAGTGGCAGCTTTGAATTTTCAGCCTACAAATAAGAAAACCCTTAAAAACCTGACATCCAGACCTAAGAGGGTTTTTTTCTGATGCTTGCTGTGGGTTAAAAGGCACAATCTGCTCCCTATGCTGCCAGACAGAGATGGTAAACAAGCTCTACGATGGTCACATATTTTCATCCTGCCTCTGCAGTGTTTTGTTACCAAGGGCTAATTGCTAGTGTGATTCAAGCAAGAAAAGGAAACTTTCTGCAAATTCTGCTATCTCTTCACAAACTAGCCTTGGGGTGAAATTATAGACCGGTATAAACTGAAGACCAATTCAGGTACCTGACACAGGCACTTGCTGCTATGTGAGATGCCACAATGTATTCCAAAAGATGGGCATGAGATTGGCAACAAGGTGCAGGATATCCCAGGAGATCCCAAACAGGACTAGAACACCCTACTTAGGCAAGAGACTAAACCTTTTGGAGTTTTGCTCTTGAACTCATCAGAGATAAGGTTTTTTTCTTGGCATGTGAATCCTGTAAATATATGGCATAAAATATAAATAAATGGCATAAAACTTGACTTTCAGATAGAAAAGAATTTATTTTAGACTCCATAGTTTTTGAATAATTTCTTCATTACCCTAAGCCACTGTGGGAAAGGCAGGGTGAGGTATGAGTGTGTGGAGGGATGGTTTTGTGAAGCTGATGTAGGGTGTTGAGTTAACACCCTCAGTCTCCCCAGACTGCTGTCTGGCACCTCATTCATCTGAAGACCTCTGAGCATATAAGGTCTGTGATAAACAAAGGAGGTCTGTCTTGTGCCTCTGGGTTTCCAGTGGCTTATTAAACATTTGATTGTTGAATGTTATCCTTTAACAGACAGATATTTCTGTGGATAGGGAGACTCCTGTGTCACTGGAAAAGAAAGAATAAGGCTTTCATGTTACTTGTTTAAACCATTAAGCAGTGATGTTTTGCTGTTTGACATGCCATTGCTTCTTGCTTTTTCTAACTAGTCCCATTTCTCCATTCCTTGTGGTTAATTATTGCTCTCATTCTCTTTCCAGCATGTCTTCTGCTCCGTTACTGAATCTGTAGGGGAAAAGTGACTGAGGGAAATAAGCTCAGGACCAAGGAGCAGAGAATTAACTGTCCCCATGGGAAGCTTAAGTTACTAGCTGCCACATATGCACATTTTCATTGCTAACAGTGAAGGAAAAGTTGACAAAGAGCTTGTCACCAAGAGCAGAATACAGAGGAGCAGGAAAAATTTCTGCAAGTAATTTGTATTGCCCGCCCATGACAGCCCAGTGCATGCAGTTCACATCCAATTATTACTTTTTATTATTCATTATTTGCATTACAATAACTTCCACAGTTACCAGTCAGAATTGCAGCAGCATTGTGAGAGATTCTACTCCAGCACAGACTGGAAGTTTTTAGCAGTATAACCATGTCAGCTGAGAATACAAATATTGTACTAAAATAACTATACTGTTACAAGTCATAGTATTGCATCACAGCAGACTTGCCTTTCAGTTTTGTGGCTTATTCCTCTTCCCACACAGCAAAGATATGATGCAGGTGTAGACTTTTTTCTGCCATTTTGAGTACTTCTATTTGAATACAGCCACATTGGTTTAATGACACTATAGTTTCAGGCATCAATCCATAGATAAATGCATGTAAGACAGATCCTGTCCCAGAAGGCATCACGTCTCAGTAGACAACAAGTGAGAAAGGACTCAGGGGCATAAATGAGTCATAATTCTGTTGAATGGTGGTGGTGGTGGTGGTGGACAAGGTGCAGGTATCATCCCTGAATCTGGACTGGCGTTCGCCTGCTGCAGTCAAAGACAAACTACTTCTCACTCTAATTCCATGTCAGTGTCAATGCAACTCTACTGAAGGTAATGAAAAGCAGAGGTAATTCTTACTAGGCGCCACTTATCTAAGATCTGGTTTGTTGTTTGCAGCTCTGGGGAGTAAATATGCCAGGGGCTTCTCAGAGTAGCTGGCTGGAACCTAAGTTTTGCAGCCTGAAAGAACACTTAGAGTCAGATCCACCTTGAAGAGTGTCTTGGGCATCTTCTTCCCAATCACTAAGAGAAATAAGATGGAACTCAGGTCCTGTTGCAGTTTGATGTAGTATCTGCCATGTTTGGCAAATTGACTTCAACTTGTGACATGTTCTAGAAATTGTGAGAATAAACATACCTGCAGAATTTTCTTCAAGGCTCAGTGTGACCGATACTAAAGCAGTCAACTACTGATGGCTTTTTCTCCAGGATTTTAATGCAACAGCTCTGTGATTGGCTTATGGACAGCTCTGGAGCTTGCTGCTCCTGCAGCTGGGAAGGCAACCTTTTTGTAGAGCAGATTATTACTCATTACTGATAGTGGGGTCTGTGCAGCATGTGGGCTTTGTTAATGCTTTGTATAGCCACAAGGATTTGTGCTTGAGATAAATTCTGCTACTATCCATGTTCTCAGAATACTCTCTTTTAGGTTGGCACCAATGGCATAGCGCTGGTTTGTAGCAGGTATAGAAACATA
>NW_008677056.1:96146-125565 GCF_000695815.1 Acanthisitta chloris
TGAACAAAGCATCTTATCAATTCCCAGAAAAAGTTGGCAGGTTACAACTGTGTCCTCTAAATTTTGCCAAATTTTTGTGGTGTTTTCAACACTCTGTCTGTACATATAGATACATTGAAGCATATGGATTATCTTGTTTTATCACTTCCTGATTGAGTATGATCTCCATAGTCCTAATCAATACACCCTGTTGATTTATGAAGCTCTCTGATTCTATCAATTCCCAGAAAAAGTTGGCAGGTTACAACTGTGTCCTCTAAATTTTGCCAAATTTTTGTGGTGTTTTCAACACTCTGTCTGTACATATAGATACATTGAAGCATATGGATTATCTTGTTTTATCACTTCCTGATTGAGTATGATCTCCATAGTCCTAATCAATACACCCTGTTGATTTATGAAGCTCTCTGATTCAGATTGTAGTCTGAAGCAGAGATATACATGTCAGAGCTAAAGTGATATGTTAACTTGGTAGCTGGCAGTGAGTGACAAATATGAGTGAGAAAATTTCTGCTATGGATTTGAAGTTGGGAAAGCAATGATTTGAACTACTAAGGCATGGCATGGCATTGAGCTAAACTGCTCTTCTGGTGAGATGCTTGCATGTGGTATTTCAAAACACGCCAAGTATGCATGATAAAGACATGTTGAATATAAACAGTTACAGAACCAAAGAAAGGCAAATAATCAGTGGGAGAACAATTGTCATGATATCATGAAAAGAAACAAATGACTGCAAAAGGAACTGGGATCATAATCTTCAGGCAGAACTGCTGGAGTCCTAGAAGCCTCCCAAGATGCCAGTATGCCAGTGCTGCTCAGTATTGTAACTCAGGAAAGAAAAACTTATTTAGAAGCATACAATAAGCCTCAGATTCAACATAAAACTGTCCTTGGTCATGGGAAAAAAAGAGACAAGTGCTGGAACAACTACTTGTGACTAATAGATGGTCAACAGCATCCTTTATTAGCTGAACTGGACTGCCAGAAAAGGACTGGAAAACTGTGGGCAAGTGTCCCAGGAAATATTAACATATGGATGTCATTCCACATAGAGAGGAAACAAATCCATGTATCCTGCTTCCCAGTTAGTGCTCTGTCTCTAGGCAGGACTGACTCTTTGCTTCCTTGTTTTGTCAGCAAAGTGGACAATTACTGGGCTATTCATGCCATCTGTTAGCTAAGTGTTTGTTTTAAATGTTAGTTTATCTGGAAGTGTCTGCATTAACTAGCAGAGGAGTTAGATTTCCCACTTTAGATGCTTTGTGTTGCTTGTAATTAGGCGCCTGAAATATTCTGAAGTGTTTCATATGAATTCTCACTTGCTGTGTTTTTTGTGGTCACCTTCTGCATATAGCCAGGAAAAAGTTGCCTGAAATCTCCACTTAACTATACATTAAATTGCCTTATTATGGTGTGAGTAGCTTCTAGTCTGCTTGCAAAGGTCCTTTTGGCACTTCAGGTCTATGACTAAAGAATCCCAGCACTGCTGGCAAGAAAGGAAATACTGTTTGAATACCATTATTTGGGTTATGGAAAACACACACAAACAGGTGGACATTTGTAGAGACACACCTCCTGTTGTGAAGATTACTTTTTTATATATGTGTGTGTAGATAGATAGATAGATAGATTGATTAGATAGATAGATAGATATGTTGTCTTTATCCTGGCTTCCCATTTACTTCCCTAAATGTGAGCTGTAGTGGGACCACAAGCAGCTGTCGATCTCTCTTTTCCAGAATACATGATATGACAGTGTCAGCAGGACAGCACAAAACTTGTTACCCAGATACAGATCCTTTCAAAGGATCAATATGGACTGGAGAGGGGCCATTGCTGTGTTAAGCAGAAGACAGTAACCAATTACTTTACAAAATCTCACCTGTGTTTAGTATCATCCATTGAGTCTGCGCTTCACACAACTGAGTTTTGAACTGATATCTACTCTCTTGTCTGTCTGTAATCACTAGGGCATGTAGGAGCCTACTGTTTCAAGTACCAGGGTGCCAGATGAAAGAACTTCTTACCCCAAATTTAGTTTTAAAGTTAGTAGTAATTATGCCATCTTTCTGTTCCTTGGATAGTCTGTGCTGTATCACAGGTCAGAGCTGATTTTCATCACAGACTGATTTAACTCAGAAGGTTTCTGCTGGATTAGGTGAGGTACAATGCATGTAAGAGGAGAGGTCCTGTATCTGTAAGTGCTGCAGTTAAGAAATACTTCCAGATTTCAGACTCGTTTGGGGGCCACTTAATTTCCAAAATAAGCTTCTCAGATTCTCCATACATAATCTGCATACTGTACAGGCAAACAGGGATCAGCTATTCACTCCACAGTCTGAAACGCCTGAGGCTTTTGTCTCTACTTATATCCATTAGAGGTAAACCAAGGCTGATTATAGGGAACTTCTGATCCTATAAATGAGCATAGCTAGCAAGTGTTCTGGGGGGCAGATTCTCACCTCATTTGCATTGGTGCAAATCAGGAGTAATTGAGTTATTCCAGACTGAGAGCAGGCAAACTGTATTAATAGGATTTTCTGTCTTACTAAAGATATTGAATTCAGCCAATGATTCTCTTTTGACACTGTTTTCCTTTGATTTTATGCTGATATACAGTGTTTAGTATTGGTTCAGAGCAAAATCTGCAGTGTGTGCAAAGAGAAGGACACTTGGGAAGGAAATACATTAGAGTCACAGTTCTGATACCACTTGTTTGTGAATAGGATGTTCAGCAGTTGCTCCTAAAACAGACTGTTTCTAGCAAGTCACGTACCTGTCTGCTGGCCCTAATCAAACCCAAGCTCAGGGGAAACCAGTAGCCTCATGTGCTACTCATCGTAGAAATGGGTGGAGAGAAAAGCATCCCATGCAGCAGAACAATATGAAGCTGAGAGATAAAAGGCACTCTAAGGGGAAAAAACAAAAAGACCAGCTTGAAAGATGATTTAGAAACAGAAAAATTCTTCACATGACCCTTTAAGACAACATAAGTCCCTTCTTGTTTCCTGCCTATTTCAGCCTGTTCCTGGTCAAGAACGCCACAGCTAATAATTGTGTCAGAAAACCTTCCTGTCTGAAAATGATCTCTTCCTAATGGATAGATGATTCCATATGGTTTCATATGTCATAGATGGAGAGAGAACATATTGGACGACTGGCCACAGCTGGCAGTTCGTGTTAGTGCCATATGGATAAATGTGCAAGCTCTCCTGCATTGTGTATTTCAAGTAAACCATTTATCTAAACAGGTGCTGACCTACTGGGAATGCATTTTTATGGTCAAGCTTGCAGCATGCAGTGACACAAACTGCTCTGTTCACCCCTCCTTTTTCTGCAGTACAAACCCATGACATTTATGTATCATTTACCTCCATTCTGCGTAACTCTATCGACGTCCATAAAAGCACACCTGGGCAGACCCTTTGTAAATGAGACCTGAATTTGGCTCACTCAACTATGTGGATATTATAAGACCAGTCTCCTAAATCCTCTTTGTGAATCAGTCTCTGATATTCACTTCTAATAGATATTGCTATATCATATGCAGGGGATTAAAATCACCCCATTTATGAGGCTATATAAATACAGAATCAGACTTTCCACCTCCTTGAGCTACTGTGCTCTGACCCTGATTCCAGCTGAAATTTTTACACTCCTTTCCTTTCCATGCCATAATTGCCTCTTTGTCTAAACATGCTTCATTTCGGAATTCTTTTCGTTTACATTCCTAATATGTATGGTTCAAGGTACTTGCTGACTGATTTATGCTGGGCTTGTGTGGCTCCCTTGGAAATGGAGCTGAGCGCATTCCATCCACCTGTGTAATAAAACCAGTTGGTGCAGGGTGGGAGCAGTTAAAATGCAGCAGAAATAAAATTTGCCTAGGTTTTGACTCGGTTATCTGTCTCTCCATCAACTCTTCTGGTTGTCTGTGGTATTAAAATCATGCCTAGGGAGCAAACCCTCGTGAAAAACAAGTGTCTAATTATGCTGTTTATTCTAGGTTTCTTTGTCACTGCCAGCATTAAATAGTGGGGTGAGGGAAAATGCTTTGTCTGCATTTCTGAGCAAGTATTTTGATAAGAGTGCGGTCTTGTTAATATGGTCCTAACATTCAGAAAGTTTTAATACTATTTAAACTCTCTGGGGTCCTTCTAGAATCATTGAATCACAGAGTGGTTTGGATTGAAAGGGACCTTTAACGGTCATCTAGTTCAACCCCTCTGCCATGGGCA
Organism: Acanthisitta chloris; assembly: GCF_000695815.1. Lineage (NCBI taxonomy): Eukaryota > Metazoa > Chordata > Aves > Passeriformes > Acanthisittidae > Acanthisitta > Acanthisitta chloris. The sequence goes on from NW_008677056.1 coordinate 100,388, forward strand.
GGAACACCTTCCATGAGATCAGGCTAGTCAGAGTCCTCTCAGCCTGACAGGATTTCACTTGTGGCTCCCTGAGAAGTGAGAAAACAGAGTAAGCCTCAACCCAACCCTAATTTTTATCTCCTATCATTTACTGTACTGTACCCACATCCAAGGTGCCTGTTCCCTCCCTTCGGTTCATTTGTGCTCCTCTATTCCAAACAGTACTTAAGCTTTCATAACATAACAGTAATAAGGCAGCTTAAACAGCAAGTTCTCAGCTGTGTTTGGTGCACACTGTGCTGTGATAGATTAAAAAGGAAACCAGAAAGTGTGTGATGGAGATTAAGATGATTCTGAATTGCTATGTAGAAGACTGAGTCCCCTTTGTGCCTCTTATCTGCTGCTTGAAATACTGTTACTTAAGCTCAGTGTTAGGGGGGAATGAAAGTCTTCCTGAGATGACGTGAGAAGCCATTTCAAAAGATGATGCCTCTCCAGTAAATAAAGCACAAAAGTTTCAGGTCAGCCCTGAAATGGTGGATGAGATGGAGTTTCACCCATAAGAGAACTTGTTCAACCAGGAGGCTTTCAAATCTCCTCGCTGAGATAGAGAAGATCAAAGTGTTTAAACACGTTGATCCACTACTGAGGAAAATTTAGTGCTGGCAACAGAGAGCAGCTGCAGTATAGCTGGCATGTCTAAACTCACAGCAGGGGACTAATTGCTCCTATGGATATAGGTTTGCTTTACAATACCAGCTCTGAAGGAACTCACTCTCATTCAGTGAATGATGGAAGTCTATTGATAAGAGGTAAAATGCCAATCTACAGTATGCAGCATCAGGAGGGATGGAGTGCTGGGAGCTGAGCAAGTGGGATGTATGAGGATCATCTGCTTTTATTCCACTTCTATTGTGCAGGGAAAGATCCCATCAATTTATTCAAGATTATAACATTAGCTTCACATCCTCCTTGATAATTAAATGAGGAAGAGTAGCTCAAAGTCAAACTTTAATGCCATTTGTACATCACATTTCCCTGAGAGTTAGCCTGGATAGGGGTGCTCTTGCCATCAGAGAATTCCAAATTTTCTATAAAAACAGAAATATTATTTTTATACAAATTATTAACTGGGCAAGGAGTGTCAAATAATGAGACTGGTTATGAAAAATAATTCAGTGAACTATTCCTGGTACAAACACAGCTGTAAAGATACTTGTGACAAGTCGGGTGGAGAGGCTGTTATGGCATCTCATTAAACAGGTTCCTTCTTGCTGTCTCAGCACGCGACAAAGGGTGTGTTCCTGTTTTATTAAGCGACTGAGCAGAAAGATGGCCTGAAGCGAGGGTTAGTGATGGGGCTTTTCAGTGAAGTTGTTTCTGGCAAAGGTAGGAACTGAATGGGATTTCTGCATACCTGAACACCAGGGGTTTATTTATTCTAAGGGAAATAAAGAAAAATGCTGCAATTCTAATCCACAGCATCTTCCTTAAAAAAGTAGCATCGTATGTACTCGGTGAAAAACAAAGGTGGCTCAATGGCCCCAGTCTTTCCAGTTGAGAAGGGAAGACATTTTGACACTGAGAGGAAATTAAATACTCCTGTGCTGAGTCATTACAGTACAGTGCAGTATACCAATCTAGCTCCAGCTGTTCAGCCCTCATATGCTATTTGCATTTCTCTTGCTAACAGCAGATTTCACTACATGTGTATATATATGTGTACGTAATTATATATATAGATACATTTGTGTGTTTGTGTGTATGTCCAGTCACATGAATAAAGTGCTCGCTTTTTTAATACCACCTCATTCCTGGGATTTTCCAGAAGTAACTAAATTATTCACCCTGGGCTTCCAGAATAGGCAAAGGAGGGAGAAAAGGACATTCAGAGGCCACAGTCCTCTCCTGTCACCACAAATGAAAATCTTTTCATAGCTCTAGCCATGCTTTCTCCTTTGCAGTGCAGTTAAAGCCTTCTTAAAGCCATTCAAATGTCAAAAAGCTGCCTAAATGCAGGAGGTAAATTCTTCTGTGGTTTCTAGAGAAAGCAAGCCTGCATTGGCCTCAGCATGAGGCCAGGACAGGCCTCTAAGTATGCAGCAATGGGGTAATGTAGCGTGTTGTGGGCTGCCGAGATACAATATAGTTCTAAATGTATTCTCTGATGTGTATTCTCTGATGGATTAAAGGTTTGATTCATTTGGGATGTCCTAGGACATCCAACCTGGCCTTTGCTGATTTGGAAATGTACAGGTCTTTCTTCAGTGTTGTATCAGACCCGCCAACCCAGAAGATGCCTCAGATAGGTGGTGGCACCTCTCAGGGTCAGAAGCACCTTGGTTAGACCCAGGCAAACCACTGCCTATACCTTTTTTAACCTGTCATGCCTTGGGGTGCTATCACATTGACCTGGAGGCAGGGGCAGTGGCAGACACACAGCAGAGGGGATAAGTCCCTACACCGATCTGCCTTGAGTGTACTCCTTTCTCAACACCCTCCCCAGCAGTGTTATACCCCCAGGAAGTGAGGCAACAATGATGAGGAGCATGTCCTCCCAACACAGAAGCACTGAGATGCAGGAGGTGTCCTAGCCCTCTGTTCATGTAGTACTTTTCTCACTATTGCAACAACCAGTTGATTTACACCAGTAAATCAGTTACAAATTAAGGAATGGATTGATCAGCACATTTCAGGTCCACAAGAGTGTAAACTATCTAACCCAGTCTAACTGTTGGTCCACTCTAGCAGCTACATAATATTTTAATTTCAGAGAAAACAGCTTTTAAAATGTGTTAAAAGATGATTTAATGTCCATTTCATGCGCCATTAACTTGCTGCAATGGTTATACTGGGAGCTTTTGCTTTGTATATCTTGTTAATCATTGGTGTCTGGCATTTTTTATCCTACATTTAAGAAATTTGCAAACAAAAATGTTTCAGTGGAGTTTTTGCAGATAACGTTATCTGTGGCAAGGGGGATAAGAACATTTCAAGGAACTCTCAATTCTCCTCAACATTTCCAAGCCACGGTATGTCAAAGTTTAGATGCATAAATATCTTACAAAATGACCAGGTTGCATCTGTAAGGTGAGATATAGGAGTCTTCATAGTCTGCAAGAGATATGGGGCCCATATAGCTTAGTCCACAACTGCCGGATTTTGTTAGGGTCAAGTTTTCCATCCTTGAGCTCAATAGCTGTGCTCCTCTAAACTTCTCAATGTCAACTTACCTCCCCACCGGCAAAATAAAAAGTAGGGGCAGCAATTACCCTTCATTTCAAAGCTTTGGAAGAGTTTTGGATTATAGATCAGCATTGGATAAAGGGAAAGATTACTGCTTCCATTTAACAGCTTTAACAAAAAGTGTATTGATGGTTAGATTATGTTTTATTGTTGGTCAAGGCTGTGCTGAAAGACCTGAAGCCACTACAGGACAACAATAGAGCAACAATTATAGAAACATCTGTTGTGATCTGGGAAACATACTGTGACACTTTTCTAGGCAATACAGAAACTCTTTCTTTTACAATGACATTTTAAATATATAGTTCAAATAGGCCAGAAGAAATGTTTTTACTTATGAAATGAACCCAACAGAAAGAAATATTTTTTCCCACATATAAAGGAGTTGCTGAAAAAATGACCCAGAAGCCAAAGAAGATTTTTTTCTTCACAGTAGACCAGGAAAATATTTATTTTGGAATTGCTATTGCATGAAAGGCATATCTTAATGCTTCTAATTTTGCAATATGGATTATGAGCATTTCAAAACAAATTTTGTGACAATATCCAAAGAGAGGTTTGTGCAGGAAAGCTGGCTTTTTAAACTGCTTTTCAAGCCTTGACCAGATGGGTATAGAATCACAGAATGGTTTGGATTAAAGGGACCTTAAAGATCATCTAGTTCTAATCCCCTCACCATGGGCAGGGATCCCACTCACTAGACAAGTTTGCCCAGAGCCCCATCCAACCTGGCTTTCAACTCTTCCAGGGAGAGGAAATCCACAACTTCTTTGGGCAACATGTTCCAGAACCACACTGCCCTAATGTAGTAGGGCTATGTTAATTTTGAACTCTGCAAGTATAGGACCAGTCTCACTATGAGAGAGAAACTGTTGCACTTTGATACAATTTCTTCACCCGCTTGAAAACTAAGTTCAATGAATCAAATTTCCACAACAGAAGCAACTTGATTAGGGCCATAAGATTTCAGGCTGGTGGAAATGCCCTGTTTCTTTGTTCCAGCTGGTCAAAACTGGATATTTTGTCCTTGAGTTCTCCTGGCTTGATAAAATAAGTTATTTGCCAGATTTATTATTGTGGTTAACTGCAATATTTTGAACAGTGTCATTACTGAAATGCTGCTTAGCCTCTGTCAAGGCAACATTAAAATTAATGGCTGGGGGAGTGGTTATTCATTTGCACTGAAAAAAACCTAGCTTAGGGTGAGATATTAGCTGTTAACTCTTGCAGCTAAAAACTAGACATCTAAGTTAGTCTAAGTTGATAGCTCTTTAGCTTCTAATATGTAGATGTCTAAAGTTAGCTGAGATAAATCTGTGATGACCAAAGCATATGCAAGCAAATGAGACTTAGATATGGCACAGTTAAAAGTAGAACATGAAAGCCAAGTTTTTTTTTCACAAAGCATATGTGGTGATCTTGCAACAAATGAGAAAGAAGAGTTTGGTATACAAAGGGCACAGGACCGCATCCTCTGATGAAGATTAAAATGCAATTCTGCTGAAACTCAACAGGACACATTCTACATCCTTTACTTGTGCTACCATTTCCTTGAAATACAATTTTTCACCTGAAATTATTACACATTGAGAAAAGTATTTTAATTCTGAGAAGCCTCCACTGTGTAGCCTTTTTCCAACCTGCTCTATAAACCACTTAAAAACCAGCCTCACCTTTCTTAAAAAAAAACCAGAAATAAACAAAACAAAACCCCAGAACAACATCAGACACAAAATACTGTGAAATGGCCCCTACAACACAATTGGAACAGACTGGGATGTGCAAAACACTCACTCCACAGGGAGCCACTCTGGCTGATGAAGTTCAAAATTGCACACTTCACAGGGCAGCTTTTTCTAGTGCCTGACAACTCTTGCCATGAAGAAATTTTCCCTAATACCCATTCTAAACTTCCCCTGGTGCAACTTCAGGCCATTTCCTCTTGTCCTGTTGCTTGTTACTTGAGAAAAGAGACCAACCCACACCTTGCTACAACTTCCTTTCAGGTAGTTGTAGAGAGCAATAAGGTTATGGTGGTGGTTGGGCTTCAGTCACTGCAAAGGTGTATGCTGTCTTAGAGGAAGATGTCCTTTAGCTCTGCAACAAGACCCTGTTCTGCTTTCATTTGCTGCCTTTTGGAACATGTCTGTGATCTCCAGATACATCAACCATGCCTTTAGGTTCTCCATGGGGGAACAAAATAATGAGAACTTGTCCTGTGAGCAGGGCTTCATTTGGGAGAAAGATTTTCAGTTCATTTCTGCACATGCTGTCTCCACTTCCCACTTCACAGCATTTATCGACCATGTCAGAGAGCAAACTCCCAGTCATCACTTGCAGCAGATGATGATAATGGAAAAGGAGGTGGAGAAAAAAGTGCAGCACAGACACAACTGGAAGCATGAGCAACCAGTTTACATGTGTATATATGTATTTAGTCCCAGCCATGAATGTTTCCATCTCATCAGACTCTCCCTATTTGCAGCTGTCTTCAGGCACATATTGAAGCTCTGCTGTCTCCAGTGAGACTTAAAGGCAAATGTCTACAAAAGGCATCATTTGGGAGTGGAAAGGACTACAGAACATGTGTAACTGCTTTGCAGGACCCTCCAATCAGGCCCAGAGATGGGGACTAAAGTATTCCTGGCCAGAAATACAGTTAGTGTGAATGTCCTTGGTGAGGACATGTCTGTGATCTACCTCCTTCCCTCAACCTTCCAGTGGCAGCTAGGCCATCTAGGACCATTTCTTGTGCCTTTGAGGGTGGCACTAATTGCCATCTCAGGAGGAGTGTTTTCTTGCAAAGTGGACACTGTCCTTAGGAAGTCAAGTGGTACCAGAGTAATTCAGGGTCATCTTACCTACTGTGAGTTAATCGTGGATGGACCAAAGCAGAATGCTAGCCAAGAAAAACTCTGCTATTTCCAGCACTGAACACTACTTAGACCCCTCAGTTGTTTTTTGAATATATGATACATTTGCAAATAACATATCCAAAAACCCCCCTAGCAAGCAAACTCCAAAGCAATCCAACCATCAAAAGCCTGGATTAAAGAGCACAGGTGGCAAGAAGTGGTTCTCTCCTTGTGTGTGGTCCCTGATGCAGATGCCTTGTTTTCACAACACTTATAATGAAACCGGTTTTATTTTTGGATGCTCTTTAGGGTACAATGTAATACATCAAAATAAATAATTGCACTGTATGCATGTTATGACTGAAAGCTGATGCACCAAATGTCAGGGTTGCTTGCTTTGACTAATCAATGAATATTGACAGTTTTGCTAACAGTGTGGTAGTGTAGCGGGAAATGTTGACTTGATACAAAGATATAAATATATAAATAAATTTGCAATAAGATTGTGTAGATTTAGTGATGATACTGTTTCAAATATGGCAAAATCTCCCTTGGATCTGTGCTTTAGTGGCAAAACTGTGTACTATTTCCCCCTTGTATTTCCACATATTAAATTAATTCAATAATCACCATCTTTGAAAAAGCATTCACTTCAACTGCTGTGGAGAAAACTTCACATCAGACCAAGAGCATTAGCTTCAAGGCCACCCTCCTTCCTATGAGACAGGAAGTATCTGTGATAAATTAACTGTGGGTGAATAGTAAGTCTTTAATGAGAAAAACCATGCTCTGTTGGATTCAACCTTTCATGTGAAAGCTGTTTGGGACCTTACTGAAAAGAATGTGTTAATCAAGAGAAAAGCATAATTACTGTCTTGTCAACAGGCACAAATGAGAAAGCCTGGTGAAAATGAGGTTGAAATGAACTCCAAAAAACACACACAGAAAAAGAGTTTTTCTATAGTGTTTTTGGAGAGCTTGCTTTACACTGCACAGTGATTTATGACAATTGGAATCTCACTATTTCTGCAATTAATATTACTGGATGCTTCCCATTCAGAGGAATGTTAATCATAATAATGCAAATGGAAGTATTATTGCAGCTACGCCTCAAAGTTCGTATTTCATATTGAGCCAAACATTCAGTATTCAGCATCCTTCTCAATGGAGCATTCGCATTGTATAGATAGATGAATGTGCACCAAAGGTAGAATAACTGAATTAATATAAACCAGAATAATATGCCTGACACATAGGTTCCCATTCTCCCATTTTGCTGTGAGGTCCTGATTTTTCAGGCTTTTTAAACCAATAATAAATTATTGCAATTCACTGCTAATTACACCTCACCAAAATTGTGAATAATATAAATTGCACTGGTGATGGACTTAGATTAAGTTTCTCATGCTTATTTTTAGCAAGTCAAAGGCAATTCATTTCCAACTGGGCCATGTTTAAAAGTTTATGGAGGAAAAGGAGTGTAATTATTTCTTAGTATGGGGAGAATATTGGTGACAAACATTTTGTCCTATGTGTCTTCTTGCACTAAACATATTAATGAGAAAGGCAGAAGCAAGGACACATATTAATTTGGACATGTGTTGAAAAGATATAATGAGTATTTATAAATTCTACTACTGCAAATATTTTCTAAATTATTTTCTTGGTGTTGTTACCACCCTCTGCACTCCCTTAGACCATTTCTTAGCTTGTGATTAGTTTCTTTATGTCTGCTGGTGCTCCTGGAAATACTTGGTCCTTTTTTCTTTCTTTTTCTTTCCTTCTTTTTTTTTTTGCTCTGTTTTGTTTTCCTTTTGTTTGGTTTTGGTTTTGGTTTATTTGTTGGTTTGTTTTTCTCCATGAGTTTTGACTGCTGAGAGGGGTTGGGGCGAAGAGAATAATTGCAATCTTTTTTAAAAAAAATCCTGCTGGCTTTTATTAAAAACCACATAAATCTGATGTTTCTGAGAATATTTCAGTGCTCATTCAGAAACATCAATTCATATTTCAGAAAATAAATAACCCATGTAAATAAGTCCATACTACAAATGCCTTTCCTAATCCTTTGCACTGTAGCAGAAAGGTACTTTCCATTTCCATCCAAAAGGAATGTAACTACCACATGTGGTCAGGGTGAGACCCTATTTTGGGGGGAACTTAAATGTCTACCACATTACATCATTATCCTCTTGACAGGAAAGGAGAGAAGTCCTTAGGTGTGGAGCACATTTTAGACTCTGCACATCTGGGTCCAAATCCAGTACAAATATTCTGTATGGAAACATCAGGAAAGCACTTTAGTCCAGGTCTTCAGAAATATCTCAACACCCAGCTGAGTGAGGAGGTGCACAAATAACTTTCAAGACTAGATCCAATAGGTACTGCTATACGTCTTATTCTATATCCTGTGGTCTGGATTAAGTAGTTTTGTGTTCTGAGTACTTGATTCTCACTTTTTCTGGAATTGCTTTACATTGTTTGGGCTCATTCTTTCAAAGTGGCATTGAGGTCATGATACAAATATGTATATACTGACATATAAACATAGGGGTTTGGGTTGATTTGTTTTGTTTGGGTTTGGGTTGTTTAAGAAGGGATGAAATCACTTTGATGGTGCATTTGATGGGTCATTCCAGAGTTACACTGGTGGGCATGTTACAGTCACTTCCAGAAGACAGGTATAAATGCAAAATGAACTGTAAACTCTCAATTTTAAACCATGACTACAAAGAAGCAGAGCAGACAATCTCCTTATTCTCTCTGTGCTGGAGCTTATTCTCCAAAGTGGGAATAATAGCACTTTCCTACCTTGAAATGCAGCTTAAAAATATACATATTGAAAATCAGGAGAAATATAGATGTTATGGTGGAAGGGGACCCAAAGTGTACTAGAGTCATGAGACAGGAGAATGAACAACTTATTCTCACCTCTTCATTTCTAGACCTCCCAGAAAAGCATTCTGGTGAGCGATAGCCTCTTCTGCTTTTGTTCTCCCTCTCATCAAAGTGAACATCAGCAAGAGAGGAGACTCAAAATTAATTCCGATTGGCTTAGATAAGGACCCTGTGATGTTGATTAAAAACCATCCACAGGGCCATTAGCAAAGTGAGATAATAAATGAAAATGTGTTGAATCATGTGAGTTTCTAGTGGGGGAACATCAGGGAGCAGTCTTGAGTCCAGTCTTCTTTAAATATCTTCATTCATTAGCCAAAAGACAGGAAAAGAGTACATGTTAATTAAAATCACAAATGATCCAAATTGGGAGGTACTTCATAAATCAGTGAAGATAGAGAGATTAAAAACCTTAGGCAGGAAATGGCAAAATGAGATGCAGCTTTGAAAAATGCACGTGGAGGAGAAATAATATGTACGAGAACACAATCAGCAGCAAGGAGGGTTCTTCAAGCAGCAGAATTAATGGATGAAGCCAAAGGATGTGGACCATGGAGTAAAGGGCAATGTAGCAGAGTAGCTATTTATAGGTGACCTTTGCACCTTTTCAGTGGACAGCTTGGTTTCAAAATGAATTTACAATTGGCTAGATTAAAAGGTCAGTGTTGTTTTGCACCATGTATGCAGAAACAGGTTGCCAAGGAAGGTTGTGGAAGTCCACCTCTATAACAGTATGCTGCCACATTATTTGGGCTTCTAATTCTTTTTCCAATTCTGCAAGACCTTGTGCACCAGACTGCATGTAAAATAGATGCATATCAAACAAAATGGGTATCCTGGGAAAGCTGCTGGCTCTGGCAAATGTGTCTTTCAATGAAATTACACACACCTTGTTGTTGCAGTCTCTTCTCCACCTTCCCAGACTGTATGGGACTTTGTCTCCCTGAGACAAGGAAAGGAGCTAAGAGAGAGGGCTTGAGACCAGTCATCTAATGAGAAACATGAGAGAAGACGAGCCCCAGTGCTGTTCTACACTTTCTTTGAACCTCCAGTTTATGCTGTGACAGGTTTGTCACACATGCATCATTATTTTTAAATAGGGGCTCTTCGATGCCACAAACCACTCCGATATGACATAATTTACTGATGTGAGTGGAAACAAGAAGCATCTGTGTAAGATCTAACAAAGGGAAAAGATTTAAGAAATTAGATATTTGGCATGACCACATAAATAAATAAAAAATTCTTTCACCTAGTGAAGCCTGCAAAGTCACAGGAAAGGGACAACTGCCATGTTAACTGGAAACCCTTGGAACTACAATAGAGAAATTGGTAAACTGCTCTTTTGGCAAAGGGATGGATGTTTGCACAGTTAGCCAAGGATAGGCATTTAATTCTGTCTGCTGTACAGAAAACCTTAGTTTGTATTTAGCAAACACGTTTATTTCCATGGGATGAGTAAGCATACCCTAATAGTGAGTGGTGATGTGATATTACACCCGAAACAACATATGTATAGATGACTGTTTTATGTACCATAACTGTAAGAAGTTGTTTTTAATTCCTTTTTGTATAGCAAGTAATTTAAAAATTACTCAATAAAACACTGATTTTTTTATGTCTGTGTATTTTTACAGGTAGACTGAGAATAACACATGTCCAGGTTTAAACAGTATCCTACAAGAAGCATTTGATGGATTATTCCTAGATATTTCTAAGAAGGCAAATACAAAAAGTGAGTACTAATTCCAGAACTTGGGATGTTTCAATTATGCTTTGCTGCATAAAATCAAATTATGATAGTTGTAATGTTTCTTGAGCAAATTTCTCTAATTGGAGTCATGAGGAATTTCTCTTGAACATGTCTATTATCGACCCGTGTCTATTTTTATTGTCTGACAATGGTAATTTGTATCATAGTCCTAGTCAATGATTCATTTTTGCTGTGCCAGGTACTCTAGGAACATAGACATTCTCTGCTTGAAATGACTTACACCTAAGTAGAAATCAAGAAGCTATGAATAGTGAAAGACAGATGGAGACCCATGGATGTAATAAGAAACCGGTGGTCAGTATGACAAGCAATGCTAATAGCACATCTGCAGCCTAGCCCTTGTCAGAGCTTTCTAGATATTATTGCAGAGAAAAGAAGGGACTAACAAGGTTATTTTATAGATATTTATGGGAGCAGCATAGAAGAAAATAGAAAAGCACTCTTTGAAATTCCAGCACATGGCCTACAGAAAATGACCCCGTGGGTTGATTGGAATCAGACTGCCTAGTTTTGATAGAAATAGGGAAGGGAACTCAATGAACTATCTGGGAAAAAAATGGCCTTTGTATGCAGGGAATATCATCAGGGCAAATTTACATCTGTGATATAAATGAGAGAAAGGAGTTCTGCAGTAATTAAGATGTTCAGTGATAAGGTCTGAGAGAAGAGATTTACTTAGATGAGGAAAGAGAGAGGAAGGGCATTTTCTTAAGTATGATACACAGGACATAGAATATGTATGTAGCTTCAGTGTAACTGGGGAGTGGCATCTGAGAGAGGAGTATGAGTTGAATGTGATATCAAGGTTACAGGCAAGTGACAAGAATGTCCACAGTGATTGAAAAGGATAGTTGCTTGGAAATCATTGCTGGGACTCCTTCAATGGAAGGAAAGCCAAGTTCAGTACACAGAAAATGGCAAGGATATGGTACAACAGCAAAACAATGAATCAAAGAATCCGAATATCTGACGCTGGCAGGCACCACTGGAGATTGTCTAAGTCACCTTTAAAATCAAAGCAGGCTTTCCTACAGAAGGCTGCTGAGGGCTGATGTTTAAGAGCTCTTCACCTCGAAGGTGCCTATAGAGCACCTACCACTACAGAGGAGGGCTGGGGCACCTGTGACTCCTGCCATGTAAAGAAGTAGGAAATGTTCACCTCAGCCTCGAAAGTCCTGACATGAGTGATGAATGGAGAGAAAGAAATGGCTGGCAATGTTAAAACAAGTGTGGTAGGGGGAGTTCTAAAAAACCTCATAGCCATGAATAGAAAGTGGTATTTAAATGAAATTGATGCAGAATTATGTGCCCTTGCAAAATAGACTAGAAGTGATTAGTGAACACCAGTGCTGTAATCACCAGTGCTACACAGATACTGGCATAAATAAGAAAAGGCAGTTCCCAAAGCATGATTATCTCTGCCTGCAAGTTATGTCCAGGAGTTCCTTCTTTACTCTTTGCTTCTATGAGGAATTTAATTGCTTTTTTCCATAATCATAGGAAGGTTTCAATTGGAAGGGACCATAAAGATAATCTAGTTCCAACACCCCTGCCATGGGCAGGGAGGTTTTAGGGGTGGTGTGAGCTGAAATGTTTTGTCTGTAGGAAGGGTTTGAAAAGTTAAGCCCTGAGAAAGATCTCACTGCAAGATAAAGACTACTCATCAAAGGAAAAGAAAACAAGAAAAAAATTATTTTTTTAAAAAAAGGTGAAAAATTGTCAGGAAGAGTTTTCAAAGTCAAGGTTTCATGGTAAGTGGTCACAGTATAATGAGGTGACAGTCTACAGGAAACTGAGTGGTATGAGGAAAAGAGAGGAAATCTCCAAAATAAAACTTCCAAAATTGCTGGGAGTCGCTGCACATGACAAGCTTTCCTTGGGAAGTTCACAGCACATATCTAAATGGCTTTTTACTGAAGGTGAATTCTTACTTGTCAACATAGTCTGAAGACTTTTTTTATTAAAGCATGCTACTCAGTTTTTCACAGTGTTGATGTGTTTGATAACCTTCTTGCTGCCAGGTGATCTGATTAGTGACAAAAGGTCAAAGAATCAATAATAGACCCCAAATCAATTATTTGCTGTGGAATCTCAGAATTTTTCCACAGTTACGTCCAACTGGGCAGTGGAGTCGGTCATGCCAGTTGTGAGGCAAGCACATTTCCACCTCAAGAGGCCAGTCCATAGCTGCCTTACAGGTATGTCATGCTAACTGGTCCAGTGCTATCTGTGGAGTCATAGAACTAAAGAATTGTTTGGTTTGGAAGGGACCTTAAAGATCATGCAGTTCCCCCCCCCCTGCCATGGGCAGGGACACCTTCCACTAGACTACATGGCTCAGAGTGCCATCCAACCTGGCCTTGAATGCTTACAGGGATGGAGGAGCTCCATCTTCCCTGGAAAACCTCTGACAGTGCTTCACCACCCTGACAGGAAAGAATTTTTTCCTAATAGCCAGTTTAAACTTGCACTCTGTCAGTTTGAAGCCATTCCCCCATGTCCTGTTACTCCATGCCCTTGTCAAAAGTCCCTCTCCAGCTATCTTGTAGCCTGTTTAGGTACTGGAATGAGCTCTAAGGTCTCCCTGGAGCATTTTGTTCTCCAGGCTGAACAGCCCCAACTCTCAGCCTGTCTTCATAGCAGAAGTGCTCCAGCTTTCTGGTCATTGAATGCCTCTCCTCAATGTGCACAGAAGATGAGTGTTAACAGTACAAATAATCGTGGCTGTTATTTTACTGTCTTATTAAAAGGAATAGCATGTCTCAGGATATATAGAGTATTTCTCAGGGTGCCTTTCAGCCAACATCTTTGCTTTGAGGCAGCCAATGTTGATGTGGAAACAGGATGATTTTTAGAGCTGCTGTCCATTTGCAGTTTTCAATGGAAACTGTGGCTCAATGCTGATCAGACTATTCTTACTCAGGTGAGGAAAGATGGCATTAGTTACCTGGCATTCAGTCCCCAGTTTGAAAGTGCTGGCTGTTGTTTGCTTTCGTGTGGTTCTGCTACAACCTGTCAACACTTTTCTTTCCTATTTTCCTGTTAGATACCATACGGCATCTCTTACATATTTTGGGATGTTTTCAAACACTTTATATGCATATGATTTGGGGAATAGGTTTTTATTAAAAAATCCCCTTTGTCCAGCTAATTTGAAACTGCTAGATAACGTGTATGTCTTTTCAAACTTCCTGAAGACCTCTGTTTTCTTAGCCTTGATCGACCTGTCACCAGAACTACATGGCATATCCTTCTTGTTTACACTAGAAATCCAAGATAAGCATCTTTACCAACTGTATATTTATACAGCATCTAACATGTTGGGCTTGTGATACACTCAAAGCCTCCAGGTGCTATAGCTATAGAGATGGTAAATAATAATAGGGAGCTGCTAATTCTTCCCACAAGGCATCTTGTTTCAACCCACAATGTAGAGAGTCATCCTTTTAAAAGGTTCTGTTTATTCAAATCAATCTGTCATGCAGTGTTAATTAAGCATTAATTGATGCTTATTTGTTATTCTCTGAGGTGCCAGATCATCATTTTTCTTGAATAACCCTTGAAGTTTGGCTCAAGATACCGGAGGAAGAATGGAATAGCTTTGTCTTGGAGACTACTAGATGCATTATTTATTTATTTATGTGTTCATTTGCTTATTTATTTTTGCTGTCAAGTGCATCAGTCTCCATAATCCTTTCCCCTCCCATTATTTGACAGAGGAAGAATTGGAAAACAACAGGAAGGATGTAATTAGCAACTTGGCTGTGGAGTGTGTGGAGGGGTGGGTGTAGAAATCAGTATGAACTCACAAGTTTATTACGAGAACTGTTTGTACATTGTCAGTCATTCATTTTCTCCCTGTTTAGATTTACGAGTGAATTGCAGATGTAGTTCTTGGACACATTAGATTTTGCTTTTCTTTTGCTTTGCTACAGAAAGCTATTTTCAGCCCAGGTTTTGTTCCTCTTGTTGTGACATGCAGGAGATGTAATCTCACACCCTCCAAAGAACTGATACACAACAGCAATGCAATAACAAAGATCCCATCATTACACTGGAAAAAGAGGTAACTTCATAGCAGTGGAACTGCCTTTAGCTGTAGATACAGAGTATCTCAGAGAAACCTTCCCCTGGGGATACTTATTGCTCATCTCCTTGTAGATTTAATAATACATCAAAATATCATAGCATCTTCCTTCTGCAGACCATGTGCAGTTTGGAGAGCATTAATGACATAGGTTTAACCCACAGTCTACACAGTGCAACACCATTTACCCATCCCAGCCATCACCATGAACAGACTGATCTGTCCAGGTGCTCTGGCACAGTTTAACTGCTTTCATGATCTTACTTAGTTTCATACAGGGTTTCTTTATGTATCTCTGAATGATCTCACAATGTACATTATAGACAGATCTAACAGTGCTGTACGTGAGGCCAACACAGCCTTTGTGTGCTACAGTCACAGCCAGTGACACCAGACAGAACAGATGCCTCAGTGGCAGCTGCGCATCCTCCGTTTCCTCTCCATTCCTGCATATCTTCCCTCTTGCAGCAAATGTGTAGCTCCTGTAAGTACTGCAGCAATGTCTTAATGCAGATCTGAACCCCACTGTACCATGACCAAAGCTCCTCGACACTCCTTACTTTGCAGCTCTGATTGAGCACCACAGCCCACAGTGCCATGTGCCAACCCTGAGGACTCTATGCAAGCCTTGGTTTGTCACCCAAAGCTATAGTACAAAGAGCTGACTTCACTGTGGGCATCAGTGGGAACTGTGCATCCAGGGATTTTCATCCCAGTTTGCTTTTCATAGAATCATACAGTCACAGAATGGTTTGAGTTGGAAGGGACCTTAAAGGTCATGTAGTTCCAACCCACCTGCCATGGGCAGGGACACCTTCCACTAGACCAGGTAGCTTAAAGCCCCATCTAACATGTTCTTGAACACTTCCAGGGATAGGACAGCCACAATTTCTCTGGGCAACCTGTTCCTGTGCCTCACCACTCTCACAGTAAAGAATTTCTCCCTAACAGCTAATCTAAACCTGTCCTTTTGTAAGTTTGAAGCCACTCCCCCTTGTCCTGTCCCTCCATGCCCTTGCCAAAAGTCCCTCTTCAGCTCACTTGTAACCTCTCTAGGTACTGGAAGATGCTTTTGCTCCTTTGTATTGGCAGAGGTAAACTAATTTTTTTCATGGTAAAGTTCCAAATGCTCTGGTTGTCCCAAACTAGACTTGTTTTAATTTACAGATTCTTATTAGACATTGACTTATAGATTGGGGATGATGGTGGGAAGAGGGAGCAAAATTTGCTTTGGGGCACATAAGCATCAGTTTCCATTCTGCAGGAGAGGATAAAATTTCTGTATAAAAAACCCAAACTTTTCCATCTCATTTTAATGCTAATTTTGCAACTGTGTCTGACTCTATCCTTGACTCTGCTGATGGGGAAGTTTGTTTTTTGTGTGCTTTCTCATTGGGTTAAGAAGTCCCTGCATATCATCAGGCAAAACAAGCAAGGTGAGTAGAGGTATTAATTTCTCATGCAACAGGATAATTCAAAAATACAGAAGTGTGGAAAAATAAATGAAAACGATTTATAGGATCTGTCTCCACCTGGTACAAGAAAACATCCTTGACTAATGCTGCTGCAAAACTGTTCAGCATGTGTTTAGCTCCTGTGAGGAGTTAGAATCATAGAATCAGCAGGGTTGGAAAAGACCTCCAAGATCATCATTGAGTCTAACCCTACTGTGGTTACTAGACCATGGCACTAAGTGCCACATCCAGTCTCAGCTTGAAAACCTCCAGGGATGGTGAATCCACCACCTCCCTGGGCAGCCCATTCCAATGCCTGATCACTCTCTCTGTAAAAAATCTCTTCCTGATATCCAACCTAATCCTCCCCTGGCAGAGCTTGAGTCTGTGCCCTCTTGTCCTGCTGCTGATTGCCTGGGAGAAGAGACCAACTCCCACCTGACTACAGCCTCCTTTCAGGGAGTTGTAGAGGGTGATAAGGTCTCCCCTGAGCCTCCTCTTCTCCAGGCTAAACAACCCCAGCTCCCTCAGCCTCTCCTCATAGCACTTGTGCTCGAGTCCCTTAACCAACCTCGTTGCTCTTCTCTGTTAAGCCCTAACATGAAGGACAGGTTTAAAGATAGAAGACAATTTAAAATGCACTTCAACAGATGAGATTCTTCCCTGACTCCATTTTGTAATAACAGCATAGTGTTACCAGTGATAATATTGGACAATCATCAATTTGGTTTATGTGTCTTTGAAGTTGAGCAGGGTTTTTTTTGGTTTTTTATGTATTGCTAAATTAAGTCTAGATTATTTTTGTTTGTTTGTTTGTGCCGGATGCCAAGCAGACACAACTCTTACCTGGTCTAGGCAAAGAAGTAAGTTCTTTATTTTATCACATTTAACCTGTCAACAGGAATGGACAGTCTGACTCAGCTGAAACTGTGATCCTAAACACAGTGTTAGTAATATTAGCAATATATATAAATTATATACATATGTAATTCTTACATTGTTAGTATATTAGCAATATATTAACATAATGTGGCCTTGTTGGTAAAGATAACAACATTAGTTTTTAATACAGAGATCAGCAGCTCTAAATTACAGTTCAACTCAGAAAAGACAAGTTACACATTGCAGCATTCACAAGGATCTTCCAAATCTAGCTGGAAAAAGAAAAACAAGTGTCTATTAGAACAGCAGCCCAAGTACAGAGAATCCAAAGGCTGGAGAAATGTTTTTCTGAGCTGGATATTTGGCTCAAGGAGGTTTGTTCATCCCTGCATGATGAAAACAATTTGTTTTCTTCAAGGATTGCTAAATATAAGGTACTTGTGGGGAGGGGAAGGCGGGTGCATGCCTAAGGCATGCACGCAGACCTACAGAGCATTCAGTCCTTTTGGGAAAATAAAAATTAACTTGGCCAGCATTGTGCAGAGTTGTTGCCCTGTTTGAGGCAAATACACAATTCACCTGCAATCCTCAATATTCTCTGTCTTTGCCAGGGAACTGGCACTTTTGAGTGTAATTACCAAGCACTTAGGAGCAATTCTTCTGGATGTCCCATCAAGGCCAGAGCAGGAGATGCTCTCTAAGGAGTTTCTTCAACAGGCAAATGCAGAACATGCTGTTCATTTTTACACGATTTTAATTCATCCATATTCGACCACGTGTAAAAGTAATGCACCTGTGCTGGGCTGTGCTCAGCTGAAGAATTTGCTCCAAGGGCTGTTCCCAGTTAGACTCAGCCACACCCCAAAGGAAGCTGGCAAAGTATCCTTGCTGTCCATAAAACTTGTTCTGGAGTCATAGGAGCTGGCCCTGATGAGGTGAAAGGACTTTTTAGCACTTCTTCTACACTCTTCCTCATAAATGAGGCCATCCATGACCCTGAGAGTCTAAGGACTGACTTTCAAGCTGTAATTTATCTGGGCAGTGTTTCTGAGCTTTGCTTTATTTTCCTAATTCTATTGAGGGTGGGTTTTTGCATTTTAGTGGTGTGACATTTGCCAGGGAAAACATTTGCAGCAATAAATCTCATCAAAATCTCCACCAAAATCTCATCTATTGCTTGACATTAATTTCGATCCTTTCCACCGCAGCTGTCTCCCTGCAGGTTTCATCTTTGTGTTGAGAGGCAGGGATTTGCTCCTCCTGCTTCACTGCTCTTAGAGCAGCCTCTGGGTATTACATGATGGGAAGGCACAGACAAAAGTTTTTGTATTTTTGCAGTTTAATGCAGTGGCATAATTTCCACGTTGTTCCCCCTTGTCTGATCTTCTGATCTCTTTAACCAATTCCTTACTGTTCCTTGGTGACCTGTTAGGACACTTAACCAACTAGCAGAAGCTCAAAAAAATACGAGAATAAATCCACTGGCAGAACTGTTTTCCCCATTTGCCCTGCTTATGTAGAGTGTCTAGAGCAGTCACCTTTGTTCCATTGGCTCTTAGAAAGGGGACATCGTCCGTCTCCCACCTATTGCATTGGCCAGCCATGATAAAAACTAAAAGCATGTGTGCCATGACAAAAGCAAACAGCACATATACACTAGCATGATTTTCCTTTTCGGCATGAGAACTGTGTAACTGCAGCATTGAGCTCTTCAGGGAAGAAAGCAGGAGATTGCTGTAGGGGTTCAAAGTGCTGAAGGCATCCTAAAAATCATCCTACCAGACATTATTCTGTTAACTTGTTTTGGAAATTAACTCAATTAGCAAGCCCATGCAGTGAGTGTAAAGCTGAACCTCTCAAAAATGTTAACACTGAGACTTGCTGACAAGACCTCTGGGGCACCTATAAGAAGAGTATTCTGCTTTCTGCCTTTACACACTGGATTCTTCTTCACCAAAATGTGTGAGCTGGACCTACCACCATGTTCAAAATGAAGCAGTGGAATATCCAAAAGAAAAAAAAAAGGCAACTTTGTTTGTTTGTTTCCTTGCTCAGTTTTTTTAGAGCATGTAGTTATCATCCAGGGGGAAAACTAAGGGAATCAACCGGGACATGTACTGCTTTGTGATGGCATGACTTGCTGAAGCAGTCAAATACATGATGTTTCCTGACACATGTATAGTCTAGGAGCTGCTGATGAGACAGGATGAGTGGTAGCAGAAATGTTTGCTAACTTGGCAATGGCTTTGGAAGGTATACAGAGCTATCTTTGAATTCTGTCATATCCAGGCACATATGTAATGGGGATCAGTGTTCATTCTACAAGGACCTCAAAGATTGTGTCACAAAGCCAGCAATCATGTCATTGGAACCCTCTCCAAGTCATGACCATCTTGGAGAGCTGGCGGTACATGTGGATGTCAGGGCTGCAGGAACTATATGTAGGATGTAGCTTTGCAATACTCAGCATCAGGATGTGGATTTAAGGGTTGACTCTGGGCTCCAGTTTGTAAAAGGGTCTTTTGTTTTCCCCTGAGATGTTTTTCCATAGTTATGCCAGAGGAACCATAATGGAATTGTCAACTTCATGGCTTTCTGAGGCAGCTTGGACTCTCTGGGAAGACACCTGTGTCTATTTTTCTTCTTTGGCCATCTTCTTTATTTTTCCAGGCTTGCATCCAAACTCTGTGAGTGCATTTTGAGTCTTAGGTCAGTTGCTCCCTGGTGAAAATAAATGTATTTAGAAAATCATCCAGAAATCTAGATCAAATATTTTAAAAAACACTGCCCTTCAGCTCACCAAAGCCTGGACCACTTGTTGCTCCTTTATTTTCTTTATGACCTTTAAAAAAATTTTCATAAGAAAAGGTAGCTACTGTCAGACTAACAACACATCCTATCTGTGTCTTTCTGTTACTGAAGAATGCTAATAGCAAATGAGAGATAATCGTGCTTTAATTGGGTTCTGCTAGTTCAAAGAAGGAGGGGGCAAGGGATGCTTTTTGGTTCCCATGACCTTCTAGATATGTTTCCATATAATGCCAATTAAGAGAAAAATAAGGAGTATGCAAAACAGATGACAACTACTGCTCACCAGGAATCATTCTTTTGTGGCTAAAACAATGGACCCTTCAACCATGGGTGCGCTTTTTGCTGCTGTAGTTTCCCTTGATTTTTTATTGTATTTTACATAAGCTTTGCTGTTGAATGGATCAAGCCTAGAAAAGTTTAAGATGTTTGTGACAGTGAGAGCCTTCCAATTGTGTGTGTGTACGCTTGCCAAAAGCAGAAAGGAAAGGCAAATTAAGTGGTTTTTTCCCCTAGTTATTTTTATTTTGCTTTTATTTCAAAAGGAGCTATTATGTACGGGGAGGGGTCAAGGGTTTTTTTCTTCTGTTTTTATGCGCTTTTCCCTCCTTTCTCCTTGTTTGTTAGTTTTAAGGGTAATTATTCACCAGAGCCTTTTGAATTGTCAAACACAACAAAAGGTAATCCGGCCTCTTCTCTTCCCTGCCCCCACACTTGCCTTTTGCTCCAACAAAAGCAGCCTTTGTTAGTGATGGTCATCATTTTACAGGGATCCTTCTTCATCCCACGGGTTAGGAACACTCTTCTGCTTTATACCAAGGAGACCTCTTATGAATGCTGGGAGACTTGGGATGTTGAAGCTGATGCTCTGCCCTGGGTGATGTTGGCCATGGACAATTGCCAACTTGACAAGTTAGGCTCTGATAAATGCTCTAAATGCATTCTTTTCCTTCAAGCCAGATTTCTAACTTGCTACATGAACTGGTTATCAATTTATCTATAATACATACTTTGGCATTAATCAATCTTCATCAATCATCATGGCTTAGGTTCACAGTTACATTTGACTGGAATGAGCCCTCTGAATTCCGGAATTGTGTGGGTTTTTTTCTTCATGACTTGAAGCTTCTTGCTGTTGAGGAATCACAAAGGGGAAAGAGCACTGCTCAATGCCAATGCATTTTGCAGACAGAACTATGCTCCTTATAAACAGATCAATATATGCCAATCTCCAGCTTCATATAAATATTTGCTTAGATACTAAATTGATCTTGTCCTAGATTTGCCATAATTCAAGTCTATGAAGCTATAATCAAGACTCCTTGATAATAAAAAGAACCCATCAGCAATTATATTCATTCACTTCCCCATATTCAAGGCTATTTCAGCATTTCACTGATAAACTCCTGTTTTCAATCAAATTTGCAATGTGAAAATCAACACTGCACACCAGTTAATGATGTTGAAGTGCTTCGTGTGTGGCATTTTGAAGTTCTATCAGTATGGAGACAGGAATGATTTCTGGGGGGCTTTTATCTGATATGAAAACTAGATTTTACTTAAACTATGCCTAAAACCTTCTCTCAAAACTTAGACTGAGCATCATCCTCATGGATTTGAATGTGCTTTTATATTTCTGAAAGTTTCCAGTAGCCAAATTTCTTGGAAACAGACACATCTAAGAATGCTTCTGTCATATATTTCTAATCACTGTGATCACTTAGCATTTTATTATGGAATTATCTGGTAGTGTGAGTTATATCAGAGACCCTTTACACCAAATGCATCCTCAGATACTTTCGTTCTATATAGAGAAGTGGACAGAAAATGTGTCTGTTAAGGAATGTCATTTCTATTTTGCAAGTGGGGAATATGGTCTGAGGGAGATTTGTAGTCACATGGTATCATAGAGGAAGGCCTTTAAGGAAATAAATTGAAGCATCCCAGGGTTTGTTCTGATCCACATTGCAACAGGGAAATGTCATTTAAATATCTGGAAAATAATGTACACAAACATTCAAATACTGGCACAGAGGAAAACTCCATCCTTGGAGATACTAAAAACTGGTTTGGGTGAGGCCCTGACCCACTTGATCCGATTCCCTAATTAGATTCTACCTCAAACATGGCTTTGCCATGAGCAGGGTGTTGGACTAGAAGGTCTCCAAAGGTTTCCTTCAACTAAAATTACAATACTCTGGACTTTGGACTCCTTCCTCTTTGCAGATTGGTATGTGCATATACATATAATAGGAACCCAAAGGGTGGCATATCTTAGTAACCAATAATTGGAACAGGTTTGTAGGTAGGTGCTGATAAGGAGATCAGATGGCAAGTACCATGGGTTATGCTTACTGTATGAAAGGGATAAAATCCCTTCACTTTCTCAGTGACACTGTGCCTGACCATAAGACAAAGATCTGTGCCCTTACAGTTTTTCATTATTGAAATTACTGTTATTTTGAAGCAAGGCATTAAACCATTGTTGTGCATGACCAAAGTGAAATAAGAAATCCATTCAATGCTTCCGTCAGCATGCAGATGTTCAGCCACCCCCGGGAAGGCAGGGCTCCATCACATGTTACTTGGGAAGACAAGCATAGCACCATACAAGCTACTGTGGAGAAATTTAACTCTATCCTAGCCAAAACCAATACACTCATCACCAAAACTTTTTCTGGGCTAGACTTGGCTTCACTGGGACATATTCTAGAGTCTGGCATGTTCAGTGATCTTCTGAGTTCCTCCCAATATCTTGTTCATCATGTATGGTTGCACCAGTTATTAAAATGGACCTGTGCTGGGACTGCTGCACAACATATGCTGAAGAAAGTCGCCCTTTTAAGCAAAGAATTACCTGTGCAAATGAAAGCTTTAGGTAGGTCAGAATATTGCAAAAATAATAAACTAATGTATAATTAAGTCAAGGGATAACCTCAACACTGCCATTCCCTTTAAAGATTCCTGGGGATCTTTTATAACCAAGCCAAATAATGCCTGGTTTGATTCCTCATTTGAAATTCTTTCAAACTCCACTACACATTTAGAGTGTTAGCTAATTCAGAAAAATATCTGTTCAGGACTTGCTTTTCCTCTCTAAACTGGCATTAGCATCCTATATGGATGAGATGCGTGTTGTATACTGCAGGGTGCACCTGTGCTCACAGCAATTCCATCAGTGCTTGAGTAGTTCATATTTCCTAAGAAGCCTGGAGCACCCAAAACCATTAGTAACCCAAATGCATTGTGCTCCCCTGGAGGAAGACAAATAGAATTAGACCTGTTTTACAGATAAGAAAACTGAGGTCATTTTCCAGCTGATGTCTGAAGTTAAGCACCTAACTCATCGCATTCAGCTGTAAAATGATCTAAGCACTGACAGCCCACAGTGCTGGCTCTTTGCCTTTGCTTTTGATACCCAAACGTTCAGTTCCTACCATCCTTCCCTCTGCCTGCCATACCGGCTGTCACAATATTTCAGGTTTAATTGTCAGGAGAGCAGAGGCTCCTGGTAATCATCAAAATGTGGTGGATGTGCTGCACCTTCTGAATCCATTTAATGCCTGGCTTTGCGCATAAGCTGAAGGTGACTTTTCTCAAGCTTGTCACCCAAATATGCTGCAGACAAATGAGCTCTGGCCAGAAAAATACAAAATGCAGAGGGGTCTGGAAGCATTTGCCTGCTTGGTCTCCAAAAGGCCTTGCAAATTATTTTGTTGATAATGTGAACAAATTGGTATTTTAGGTCTGGACTCTAAATCAAAGAAAACACATGGAAAAGCACCTAATAAGTAGCACTCATTATCAGATTATCACTGGCTCCAGAGCCTGCAGGGCAGGATCACATTCTATTTCCCTTATCAGACCCACCAGTAGCTGGAGCCAGCACTGGTATGTGGCATTGTCCCTTGGGATTAATTGCCACAGAAATAAAAATCTCTGATCATGTGTTTCCATAAGAAAATCAAGTGAGATAATTTTTATGTTAGTTTCTATACCAGCATGCTGAATGCAGTCCAGAGATGCTGCCCATGGGGGAAGTTATGAGTTTTGCCCAGCAATTAACAACTGGAGGTATCTTTACTGGTGCTGTAGAGACATGTTGGTGTCACATCACATCAGCACAGCAGTCCTGGCCTGTGCCTGCCTGATCCCACTTTCTCTTGCTTGAGGGTCAGCTCCCAGCAGCTGTGCTGGCACCAGAGATTAGAAACTCAGCTGCACAATAGCAGGTGGAGGGCTTTATTTTTTACTGATGGTTAAAAAAAAATTATACATAATGAAGGCATTTCCTTTCCATGTTGCTCCCTTCATGGTCAGCAGTTGTCAGGGTGGAAAGGTGGAAGTGATGAGAGATTGTCATCCCTTGCATGGAGTGTGGTGTCTCCTTTCTCAGAGCAGCTGCATAGCCTTTGGGAACTGAGCAAGAGGAGTGGGATGTGTTCAGAAGTAGTGATGTAGTTCATAGGAACACAATGCCAGAGCAGTCCCTTCCAGCTAAACTCTCCTATGTTTCTTTTTTTTTTTAATAGAATTTTATAAGCATTTTTAATAGGATTTCAGTAACCCCTTTCTGATTATAAGAAACAATGATTTTTCACAATACAGTAAAATAAAAAGAAGAGATAAGTTAAAGCCTGGGGTCACCCCACTCATCCCTATTTCAGGCACATTTCATTAAAAGTGTCTTTTTTTAATTGCATGAAGAAAAAGGTATTTTAAATGTCCAGTTCCTCTCACCTTCAGTGAATATATAAAACACAGCTAAATTGAGCACAAAAATTTTTTATTTTCTATACATTAGGGGAGTCTAGAAACTAGCAAGGGGCAGCTGTAAGAATAATCCCATTTCCTACATCCCCTGGGTTTCTGCCAGATATAGTCACCTTCAGAGGAGATTCATAGATCTTAATGAGGAAACCACCCTCAGGAACTTCCATTCTGTCTGCATCAATTAATGGAAGAAAATCCAGGCCAAACTATCTTCTTACCTAGACATATCAGCCAGGTTGGGTGAGATGAAGCTAAACCTTACATTACCTGAAGTCAATGTAGGTGTAAACACTGCCCCGGCATCTTCATAGAAGTATTTATGTTAGAAAAGACCCTTAAGATCATTGATTCGTACTGTTCTTTGCTTTCCCCAAGACAAAGTTCACCACCTTACACTATGCAGCTGCACAGCCAGCCCCGCAGGA
>NW_008677056.1:125576-132404 GCF_000695815.1 Acanthisitta chloris
GCTACCATATATCATTTAAATTTAACCTCAGGACTTCTTGATGAGTGTTGCAGTTTGATTGATTGAAAAAAACATATAAGTAAGTGATGGTTAATGGGTGTATTAATCAAAGCAGGACACACAACTTGAGAGCATTAAGATAAAGGCCCTATTTCAAATACAGACAAGGTGATATCAAGGTTGACTTGTCCTTTCATGCTTGATGAATTTTAGGGTTAAATTTAACCTCAGGACTTCTTGATGAGTGTTGCAGTTTGATTGATTGAAAAAAACATATAAGTAAGTGATGGTTAATGGGTGTATTAATCAAAGCAGGACACACAACTTGAGAGCATTAAGATAAAGGCCCTATTTCAAATACAGACAAGGTGATATCAAGGTTGACTTGTCCTTTCATGCTTGATGAATTTTAGGGGATGTCATCCAAAGAGTGGGCAATTGGTGCAACTCAGCATAGATTGTCTTAAAAAGGAAACCAAAATCAATAAAAAGCAGTAAAAAATACCAGAATATGATGATATGAAAACCTGTGCTTCTCAAAGTGTGCTCTTTAAAAACATGGGAGGAATTAAACTTGGCTTTGAAGTCTTCTGTTTCATACATTTAAATTCATCCCAGGGAAATACATGATCTAGAGGTGTTAAACTGGGTATTTTTTTCAGTTTAATCAAATAATAAAATACTGGCACATTGATCTTTCCCCTCATGCAAGCTTGTTGAGTGCTTAAAAGATCCATCAAAGTTTTGGGACCTGTGGAATTAAGCAGATTTCAAAAACAATGCTTGCCAATTCATACAAGTACAGTTTGCAATGCCTTATCTTTTAGCTCTCTGCAGTGCAGACATCCACATTTTGACTTGTCACCCTGGACTTTATCTACTGTCTGTGAAGAGAAAAAGTCTTCTGCAGAGCTCTTTAGCTTATGTATATGATATGTGTATGTTAGGATAAGGGAAATTGCGCTTGTAAACCCCATGTAGATAGCGATAACGCAGACATTTTATTGAGGGTGGAAAATTTGCACCCTTTTCATTGTTTGAACTGAGATATGATATTATCATTGTGTCACATAGATTTGCAGACTGCGTTGTCTACCTTCCTTATGTTGATTGCACATCTTCTAACAAAAATAAATACACGTCTGTCTTTGATGTCCAATTATACTGAAGACTAAAGCCTGTACTTTTGTACTCATTGACCTCACAAGGAGCTCAGTACTAATAATAATCCCTGTTCTCCATAAATTTTAAAGGCTCCTAGTTAAGTTTGTGGGAGTTCAGGTCATTCTTTGCTTCCCATGAATGGGCTATGGGGAAGGAGAGTTCTCAAGGAGTTTGAGAGTTTGAGGCTTTCACATTTTGTTGGTCAGAATAAGAATTGAGAATATTACAGTAAACATGCTATTTCCTGAGGAGGTGGGAGAAATTTTCCTGAATAGTTACCCCTTGCAAACTATTTTCCTCTCCACAAGATTTAAAAAGAAGCATTTTTAAATAGCATAGCACACCTCCTCTTCAGCTGGGAAGCTGAGATGCAGTGTGGGTAAGTGGTTTTGAGAAAGCATTTTCCTGAATCGGTGTTGAAGCTGCAGATAGCACTGAAAAAGAGTCTAACTCCCAGTAACAAAATTGCTCTTTTTCTGGTGACTCTTGTGACCAGTCATAAAACCAACACACATTAAGATTTCCAAAAACTGTGTGTTAAAAAGAAAAATGCAACTAGCTACACTTCTATAATGCCTTGCAAATTGTGAAGAGTGGATGTGAATTTAAATACCTAGTTGGGAACAGAAAGATGGGCGTCAAAGTGGCTGTGATGATCTGAACTGTGTAGTGTTGTGGGTTCACGTTTAAAGAGTGGGTTGAACGTTTCATGCTGGGGGCCAAATGCCAGTTTAAAGATTGCTATTCCCCACAAGTTTAATGTGGATATTATGGTTAGTCCTCCACACCTTGCTAAGGAATTGGTTTAGGAAGAAGATTCCTCCATGGGCTTTACTTCTGGACATCATATGTCTCCTCTGTGGCAATAAAGAAGTTGTGACTGCCCATCCCTGAAAGTGTTCAAGGCCAAGGATGGGGCCTTGAGCAACCTGGTCTAGTGGAAGATGTCCCTACCTGTGGCAGGGGAGTTGGAACTAAATGATCTTTATGGTCCCTTCAAACCCAAACCATATGGTTCTATGACAACAGAAAATGTGGCAGACGGGACATGATCCCATGGGCCACATCCAAACTCTGGACTATCTTGGTCTAATATACTACATCAATGTCCAGTCATAACTTTGTTAAATATTTACATATACATATATCTATATGGAGTAGAGTCTTAAAAATAGGCACATACACCAAAAAACCAAACTTTTTTGGCATTTATACAGATAAGGCCATTTTTATTGGCAAATATTTTGCTTGGCACCAGTTCAGCATGTACTAATAGCTTAATAATTTTGGCAGACACACCAATGAAAAATGTTACTGAACCAGACCCAATTATGTGTATAAAATGTAAACAATTGTGTCTGCTGGGGATAACTGCAGTATGTTGTCAAGCCACGGCTGTAAATTGCATATGGTAGCTTGGTCTAAATTTGTTTTTGACAAACGACCGTCTGATGAGGTTGTTTCAGGGCCACACAACGGATGGAAGGACATTATCAGCAGAGTGAAATACCAGCAGGGCTTTTGTTCCAGGTCCTGGACCAGCTTTCCAAAGTTTGGCAGCTCTGATATAAGTTTTGGGCTGTTTTCCTGCTGTTTGCTTTCAGTAGACCCTTCACAGTGTCCTCACGCTGAAGTTACATTGAGTTAATTCCTGACAGTGATTTCTTGTTCTCCATATTAGACATCAGTGGAATAGCTATTTAGGTTATTTCTTACTCTGAAAAATTCCTGTGGCACTGGTAGAAGCTGAAGTTTTACAGTGAAGCTTTGAAAGCACAACAAAGCCCTTTCTTACCTCTTTTATGCACCCATTTTGCTAAGCTGGATATCCATATGCCATCGAAGCTACCATTCAGCCTTCCTAAATGAAAAGCAACTCTGGAACAGGCTAAAAATGCTTTCAGGAAGAATTTGAGTTAATCCTGGGCTGCAATTAAAGAATGGCTGTGCTGAAGGGAGGATGGGTGGGCCTTAGAAAAAGGGGGAAAATAACGAAGCTTTTCAGAACACGGCAATGAGGAGACCCCTCCAGCCCAGCACCTGGTGAAGCCATCGAGCATGCCCTCCTGCCAGCTTAAATTAGAGTAACACTACCACGCAGCAGGCTCCTGCTAAAAGCAGGCAAAGAGGGAAAAGTCTTAAAAAGAGCCTTTTCTGATGCATTCAGGTAGAAGAGTGTAAAGTAAATAATGAAGCTGAAGGGCAGTGCACAAGAGCATGACTTTGCATTCCTTTCATGCCAGCTGCCACATAGCTCAAGGAGAGCACAGAAAATGAACTGCTGAAGGATGCCGAGCACTTGGCTCCAGCTTCACTGAAAGCCAGCATCAATGGGGAAAGGAAGTTTGAGCCATTTGGAGCACAGCCCACAACCAATCTCTGCCCTTATCAGACTTTTCCAGAGAGCCTGTAAACATGCAGACTTCAGTAAATGGCATGTTATAAATATGAGTGAGCAACAGCATTGCAGTGGAAAAACAAACAGGCTATTATTTATCACCACCTTTCTATTATCAGCATATTCTTGTAGAAGTAGGTAGTTATTAGGACAGGTTATTGACAGGGCTTTGTCAAGCTTGATATGAGTAAGCTTAATTTTTAAATAACAATGGTTTATTTATTCAGTCACTTTTAAAATTACATTTTCACCAAAACTTCCCCAGCTGTGGAAGTCAATTTACTTCCTTACCTTCACAGAAACATTGCATTAATTGTTTTTTCAGGTATCTACTGACATAAGTAGAGAAAACAAAGGACAATTATTGGTATGGTTAGTTGGAAAATGTGGCTTTGATATTGATTCAATTAGATTTTTGTTTATATATAATGATACACATTGTGAAACACATCTGTAATAAGGAATGAAAATTGAGTGTGGAATAATAATTATATAGCACAGAAAATAAGGAAATGGCTCACTTTCTGTTGAGTTCAAAAATTTTGAGCCAGATGATAAAAGAAAAGAATAAAGTTATAGGTTTGAATAAACATGGTTTAACTCTTACTGTTACTGATACAGAATGAGTAATCCTGATAGGTCATGATTAAACTTCAGGCAGAGATTCATTAGAGAAGATAGGACCAATACCAAAATTCATCATACATAGGAAGTTGTTTGTTTATTGATGTTGACTTTGGTGCAGTCTTCCTCCTCCTCTATGAAATGATGTATAATGACTTTGTGTACCTTAAATGCACATCTTCCTTGCCTCGATGCACTTTCCCTTCTGAACTAGGCTAATGGAAAGTGAAAAGTAGTCATACTCTGGGTCTATTCTGAGGTCACACTCTGTTTGCTCTTGTGTCCTGAATATTTACTATATTGTCCAAAAATCAACCCCAAAAGATAAGTGCATTGGTCAGAACTCCTGATTTTCTCTGTATGTCAGCATGGGAATCAATGGGAATGCTTTCTTCATCCTCAGTTCTCAGATCATGGAGCAGGAAACAGGGCAGTTATTGAATCTGAAAAACAGGTCTCACAGGAATACTTCCAAAGAGGAATGCAGAACTTCCTTGAATACTGCACAGTCCATATGCAGAGTTGGCACCCTAAGCAGGAATCTTGGGGATTCACCCTCAATAGGATTTCAATGAGGAAGAAATCCCAAGTCAATTTGCAGTTACCTTCCTGTCATTTAAAGTTTTGCACAACTTTGCATCTTCCTTGTGCATCAAGATTTAATCCTTTAATTTCTCTTTTCCCAAAAGACAGTTCCCATCTTTTTCCATTTGCCCAACCTTCCTTTTTAGTACCAACTTCTGTAAGTTCAGATCTCCATTTCCATAGGGCAGACACCTTTTCTTCACTGGTACTTGCATATGTTTACATGGAGCTGTAGGTTCATGAGGAGATGTTAATAATAGATTTCTAAAAGACGTGAAAACCATCAATAAGTAGCAACAATGCTGGAGATTAGAAATCTTGTTTTAACACCAGAATATAGATCAGATACATGTCAATTTAACACATGTAAGGAAATGGTATTTGTTTTTGTTTTAAATTGTTGTCTAGGACTAGCTGGCTAGTTGTTTTAATTCAAAAATTATGTTTATCTATATATAGATAGGTATAAAATACACAGATGAAAAGGATGGAAATCCAGTCGAGAAAAGTATCAGAAGTAATAAGCATTACTCCTTCCTTGACAACCTAATTCATTTCTCTAGGCTGCATACATGATGCAGAGATCATTATAGTCGTCATTATTTTATGGCCTATGGTGGGAGAAAACTTAAACTATACTAACATAAATTGCATTGCTTTCCACCTCTGGTGGTAAATTCTGGTGGTTATAACCTGCTCAACTGAGACATTTAAATGGGGAACAGTGGCAAAGTCCATCAGGGATTTCAAATACATGAGAAGTGCCTGATAGCACAGTGCAAACACCAATAGACATCACCAGCAAGAATGATATACAATAAGGCTGAATCTTGTCCTCAATAGACATCATCAGCAAGATTGATATACAATAAGGCTGAATCTTGTCCCTTTGAAGAAGCTGATATGCTTGGCTAGACATACAGCTGTAAGGGCCGTTATCCTTTACTTAATATGCTGACTTTTGTTTAAAAAGATCTGTAAAGTTTTTTCATATGGGCAGCTCACATGTAGTTGACTGACCATGGTTTGGGGGTCAGCAGGTTTTCAAATGAAAACAGAAACAAAACCAGACATTTTTATCAAACATAGAAAAAATATTTTTTACACTAGAATGCTTATGGTTCTTTCAAGTTCACAAAAAAACCCAAAAGATAAATATAGCTAGACATTAATCCTCATCTGGAAAAGAACAAAAACATATATCCATGAAGTTGTGTGCAACTAGGTTTGTATGGAAAAGATAGAAAGTCGACTCAGGAAGCAGAGACCTGCCAGTCGCTTCGCCCATCATACCCAAAATTCAGCTTCTGTAATTATAAACAATTAAAACCTGTCTGAGTTTAGCTGTCTATTTCATGGCAAAATTATTCATCTCCTGAAAGTTATTGTTCCACTCGAAACAGTCTGTAGTCTGAGCATACCTGAAATACAAACACACAACTTCTTGATGCATAAATTGGGGGATCTGACTCCCACCCACTATTCTGGAGATGAGGTACGCTCTGAAATTGTAAGTCCTAGAGTTATCCATGATCAGAATTACACTTTAGAAATATTCTTACATCAGTATTTGGTGACCTGCTGTAGGATCTGAGGTATTCCCCAACATCCTTTCTTCCTCCTTCAGATTTTAGTAGGAACTAGGAGGTTATAAAGAGCAATATTGCAGTACAATTCCCTGCTGAAGTCACTAGGAATATTTACTAAAAAACCTAGCAGACATGCATTGCAGTTGCACCAGAGCCTGGTTGTGCTCAAAACTGTGCAAACTTACAGTAAGACGCATATCTGGCTTTAAAGGATACATTAACATAAATAGGAAAAGGTTTGGCTTTCCATGAAGGCTGTAGACAGTAGTGCCTCAGGGAGAAAAGCTCTGGGCTCCCCAGTAACATCCTACCCTGAAGTTTGCAGTCATTAACTTAATTAACTATCGCTCATTAACTGGATTAACTGATTGACTGGAGAGTGCATCTTTGATAAAGCTGGCTGATCTGTCAGAAACACTGAGAGTCTCCCAGATTCATGAAAGAATTTTCCCTGGGTGATATTAGCAG
>NW_008677056.1:132418-136707 GCF_000695815.1 Acanthisitta chloris
TGACGGGTGGTCCATTGAGATATTTTCCCAAGGTATTTTTGACCCTTACTGGGGATTTACAACACTGGCCATGCCCTTAGTTTGCCCTGGTTTTTATTGGTGACATAGTGTAGATTTTACCTCTTGTGGTTATAGATACTGAAGGCCTTTCCATTGTTGCACTGTCTAGAGGAGTGATTTATGACTTGTGCTGGGAGTGTGTGAGTGGATGTTGTGTGGGCAAGGGCTTGGCTTTGTTGCTGAATAACTTGGTGTTTGCATTAGGAGCCTTCCTGCCAAATCAGGCATCTTTGGGGTGGAGTTGCTGCGTCTCATGTGCACTATGCCGATCCCTAGGGGAAAATCGGATCCATCAGAGTGTCTTAATTTAGGTAGGTCTTAGAATTTGATATAATTGCCTGTGACTGTCAGGGCCTAAACATGAAGACATTCCCTTCTGGTATACAGGGAGATAATGATGACCTATGAATGGTGCTGTAGCTCTTTTTTACCCATTTCTTTCTGTGTTTGCTAAAGAATAAAACAATAGTGTGGAGTTTCAGCTCTCTTGTGAGTTTAACCAATTACTGTTTTCCTTCAAGCTATATAAACTGTGTGCATTTAATATTTAGTTATCTCCAGACTGTTTACACTAATTTTCATTTACACAATGCATCTAGTAACAGAGGTAGAGTGTCTTTCTTTTTCTATTTCTCTTTTGAATGAAAGCCTTGAGGGAAGCCTGCAGTTTTTGATCATGCTCCACTTTGATGTAAGCAAATGTTTAAGTTATGCTCTGGCAGAATGTCTGAGACTTGTGTTCATGAATGATGCAGGATTTGTCCTCCTTCCTTGGCAGCTCTATTTATAGCCACAACTGTTTTTATTTTCCATGCAGTCATGAGAGAGAAGGTGAGAAGGAAGCAACTACAAGTCCTTTGTTTAAGCACAGTGAAGTTTGTTCTCATGCTTTGCTGTGTTTTGTATTCTTCCATGCTGCATTTCATCCATCTATCTATAGAACAGATAAAGGTCCTTTCACAGCCATGGGCTCCAGGGACCTAAATCTCTACCGCTTTGTGCTCCACAGGATCACATACTCTACAGTGATGTGGCTGCAAAGAGCTACCAGAGGAAAACAGTGAACCTGTTTCTGTGTTCACAGAACCACAGAATCACAGAATGGGTAAGGCTGGAAAGGAGTGCAGTGGGTCATCTGGCCCAGCCTCCCTGCTTGAGCAGGGTCATTCTAGAGCACACTGAATGGGACTTGGCCCAGACAGTCTTGAATATCTTCGGTGAGGGAGACTCCATAACCTTTCTAGGCAATGTTTCAGTGTGTAGTCACATGCACAGTAAAGAAGTTCTTCAGATTCAGGTGGAGCTTTCTGTGCATCAGTTTCTGCCTCTTGTCTTATTGTTTGGCACCACTGAGGAGAGCCTGGATTCATCCTCTTGACACCTTCCTTTCAGATACTTATATACATTGATAAGGTCCCCTTTTAGTCTTCTCAAGACTGAACAGGTCCAGCTCCCTCAGCCTTTCCTCATAAGAGAGTTCCTCCAGTCCCTTAATCGACTTTGTCTCCCTCTGCCAGACCTGCTCCAGGAGCTCCATGTCTCTTGTACTGAGGAGCCCAGAACTGGGCACAGGACTCCAGATGAGGCCTTTCCAGGGCTAAGTAGAGGGACAGGATCACTTCCCTTGACCTGCTGGCAATGCTCTTCCCAATGCAGTCCAGGATACCATTGAGAGAAATTCTAAAATTCTATGATCTTCTTGGCCACAAGGGCACTGCTGGCTTATGGACAGCTTGCTGTCAAACAGGAGCCCACGTCCTTCTCTGCAGAGCTGCTTTCCAGAAGGTTGGCCTCCAACCTCTACCAGTGCTCAAGGTTATTATTCCCCAAGTACAGAACCCTGCATTTACCTTTGTTGAACCTCAGACAGTTCTCTGCCCATCTCTCCAGCCTGTTGAGGTCCTTCTGTCATTGACAAACTTGCTGAGGAGGCACTCTAGCCCCCATCCACATTATTGATGAATAAGTTAAACAATACCGAGCCCAGTATTGGCCCTTGAATTCCCTTACAGCATATGTAGTCACTAGACCAATGTACTGTTGCTGGTTTTGCAAGGGTGTAAATTCAAACAGGCTTCCATCTATACACAGTAGAGACCAAACCACAAATTCTGGGTTGTTTTATTGGTTTTTTTCCCCAGCATGTTTTTTTTTTATGTTTGGTTTTATTTCATGTCCTTTCAGAACTGCTCTTTGTCCTGTTAGACTGTAACCCAAGGCTGTGTTTGGAGCAGAATGGTTGGCAGTGTTAAGGGCTGGGATGTTGTGATAAGGATGTGCAGGGTGCTAGCAATGGACAGTCATTCTCTAGGGGAGGATGTGCAGCTCTGAGCTGCTGCAAGCTGGTAGGAAAGGAGGCAGAATTGCTTCCAAAAGGCATGTCTTTGTTGGGTTCAGTGCATTGATTTTCCAGCTTTTCATAGAATGGTTTGGGTTGGAAGGCACCTTAAAGATCATCCACTTCCAACCTCCATTTGATCATAAAGCTTCCATTTACCTCATGAGGGGAATGAAAACTATCTCTGCCTGGCAGAAACCATGAAATAGAGTAGGGTACCAGTAAGGAATTAGTGCCAGTGCACCTGGCTCTTTTGTCAAATAAAATCTCTGCTTTTCCATACCTTTTTGTGGTACAAGATTGCTATAAATGTCTGCACTAATGTTAAATTGGACCCTAGGAGGTTGGGATCTGACCAAGAGATACCTTTAGAAAGGGTGGTATATAATAACAAAATGGGTTGTGCTCAGTTTACACTCAACAGTCAGTTTCCCTAATTAAGGCAGAAAGAGGTGGAGTTGGATACATCCACAACACAGCTTTTTCTTCAGTATGAAAACAGTAGGAAGTAAACTCTGAACATAGATGGTGCTTTCAGGGACACAATAGCAGGATCCAAGAAAATGTGACAATCAGAGGCTTAATTAAAAACAAGTCACTCAGAAATGCAAGTTAGAGAAGAACCCAACAATTAAGTTTTATGTAACAGAACAAAAGCTTTGCAAACCCTGCAGTGTTTGTTTTGACAGGATTCATAGAATCATAGAATTCTATAATGGTTTGGGTTGGAAAGGACCATAAAGACCATCTAGGTCCAATCCCCCCACCATGGTCAGGGACACCTTCCACTAAACCAGGTTGCTCTAAGCCACATCCAGCCTGGCTTTGAACACTTCCAGGATACTATCCTTTTCTCCTGCTTGATTCTGTGAGGGATCAGATCTGTGCACGGAGTTTTCAAGTGGGTTTGTTTTCCAATTCCTTTATATTTCACCATTTCTCCTGCATTTTGCTTTGAGAATCTGGGTTTCACTAAGGCCAGTGCTCAGCTTGCACTCTGGCTGGGGAAGCAGTATTTCAGATGGATGGAGAGAGCCTCAGTGTCCCACAAAACCTGATGTTTCATAGCCAATTGTAGAGAATTCTCAGTGGAGATCCAGCTGCTAAAAAGATATTTTGCAGTCTCACATCTCATAAGTTTGCTCCACTAAAAAGTAGCACACATTTCCCAAGCACACTATATTCTAACTCTTCTCTTTGTTGTCTGTGTTTTAGTACTCTGCATGGTAGTTTGACATTTGAAGTCTCACAGTTATCATATTTCCAAATAGATACTTATGGTCTGACTTACTGTTTCTCAAACTTTTTAAAGTTCACCTTTACCAGGTTGGGTGGGAATGTTGGACTCGATGATCAGAGGTCTTTTCCAACCTAACTGATTCTGTAATTCATTGAAATGAAACCTCTGTTGCAACTTTTTGAGACTAATTCCTGACTCCAGTCTCTCTGGATTGTTTCCCTACCATTTTAAAACTATTAATTTTTGTAAATTTTATTTTTCCTTTTCATTTTGTGCTATTTTTCAAACTTGGGGAAGTTCTTGTCCGCTTCATTATTGCTAGTTGGATATAGTTTCAAGAGACTATTCCCATGCCAGTAATCAGAAGTTATAATGTCATTTATATAACATTCACTATTAAATATTGGCAAATGCAGCTTTTTAATGTTACCCTTTTGCTATTGACTTGCCCAAGGTCAAACATCAGGGCATTGGTAGAGTGCAGTAGGTCACTTATCTGGGTGCCCATCTTTAAAACCCTTTCCCTAAGCTCTGGCTGACAAGCTAAGTCAGGTAACAAAAGAATATATAAAACCACACAGTGAGTATAGGGTCAGAAAAAGGAAAATAGGGCCTTTTTTAGGAAGAATTGATGACAGACACCGACTGTAG
>NW_008677056.1:136742-141114 GCF_000695815.1 Acanthisitta chloris
AAGCAGATCTTAGGTTTCTGAAAGGGGTTGGTTACTTTACAAAAGACAGGTGTTGCTGATGATAGTAAATTGCTTCTTTACTTAAAGAAATACCACAAAGAAGTTAGGGGGACTTGCTATTTAAGATGCTGTACAGTGAGCAAGCCCAGTTCACAATATGAAGATCAAACCCTCATTTCCTTCTTCTTCTCTTTTCCCAAAGGCAAGACTGATGAATGCTGAGCAAGAAATAATAGAGGGCAGAAGCCAAAAGGCACAGGCTTCCCAGCAAGCCTTTGAGCCTTGACCACCTCTGAGATTTGTCTCGCCACGTTGCAGATCTGTGAGAGTCAACAGCTGTGTTTTCCCTCCCCTCTCCCTTGTAGAAAATAAAATACAATAAGAAACATGAGCAAAGGAAAGAAACCATGTGGGGAGAGAAAGGGGGAACATTACATGGGCACTAGAGACATCAAGGCTGTGTACGTCTGTGAAACACAGTTCTCTAAGCCCCATGATTGTAGCTGCTGCACCATGAGTGTACTCAACAGGGTTCTACTTGAGTTTCAGTTAATGTAATTTCAGAAGCATTTTAAAGTGCTGAAACCCATTGGAAATAAATCTGAAGTAACCCAGTGGACTGATATTTCTTCCACCAGCTTCCACTTAAAAAATAATTTGCACAAACATCCTATAACAGGAGGCTAGATCCTGTTTCCATTTCCACAGGTGGAATGAACACCACATGATTCCATCAATAAATAGCATGAAAATATTCAAGAATGTCACTCAAAGAATTAGATAGCAAAAAGAAGTTTATTGTTTTTATGTTTTCTCATACGTGTGAATTTTTTAACTTGGTTTCACTGCAGTAAAATTCAATGATGAAAGCAACACGAATACCAAATGAAATTCTTTACATACAAAACCTTCCTAAAAGAGCAATATTTAAGTGCGTAAACACAGGTCTAATGCAAAGGTAAATGAGGGTGTTCAATGTACTTTGTTTTTCAAACATAATCCTGTGAACATCACCAATCCTCTAATTCTTCTGTTCATTTCCATGTCCCAGCAATAATACCTGGTGGTCGTTCAATACAGATGTGTGATGATACTTTCTTAATGTTTTGAAGAAGGCACACAGAGTTAGGGATTATTATAACAGGTTTTGCAAGACTCATGTAATATGCACTTTCATTTACTTCACATTAGCTGAATGAACTGCCACTTTCTACAGTTTAATCAACTGCTATGGATCACACTATCAAGCTAGAAATAAATGAAGGTGGACTAATGAAGTAGTCAAGGAATAAGTCCAAACACTCAGCTGGTGATTTCTTTTTTACTGGTTTTCTTTCTATATTGTTCAAAGAGCAGTGCTGTAGTATTGAACTTCCACTATAAAGTACTATTGACCTTATTTTTACCAATTTCCCTCTCCTGTTCTCATTTACTTTTGTAAAATTAGGTAAAAATCATCAGATGGGAATGGTGGACAATGGCTTTCCATGTGCATTTGCTGTGCATGGTCTTTGGTCTCCTCCCTGCTCTCCCTCTCCTGGACAGCTCTCTCCTAGTCCTTTTTGATGACTGGAGATATCTCAAATACACAATGAAAGAAATTTGATAATCAGAGTAACCTTTTCTGTCCTCTCTTTTTACCAGCTTAAAAGAAAAACCGTCTTACATCCTTCAAATGCTTACCAGATCTTCTCAGTAGCATGCTAGCAAGCTTTTCAAGGGGTGTCTTTTATTGGTCCCACAAATCAGCTCATGTAAGTTTTCCATGCCTCATCTCAATATTATGTATGCAGTGTGCTTTCCACATGCAAACTCCATCTATATCCAAGTGTGGGAGATCTGGTTAATATCATTACTTAACTGGAAATGATTGTGAATCTTTTCAGTGATTTACGTGCATCTAAGGAATTCTGTCTTCAAGTCATATGACAGAGGCATATACATCTGATGCTGAGCCAGGCTTGTCTATGACTGTCTCTAGTCTGCCATCAGAGCTTTCATGTAGTTGCAGAACCACTTTGAATATTGGATTCTGCATCCTTCTCCAGGATACACATTATATAGTAATGGTAATTTTAAATACTATCTCATCATATAGCAAATTGTTACCAGATATGAACAACTGATTGCATCTCATTTTGGCAGGGCATATGTAATAAAAGTACAAATCAGAATATGAGGATGTGATTTTCAACACTCACACCATCAGTGGAAGGATTGTTAGTGCAGATACACTCCAGAGATGCCTAGACATGAAACGCTTCAAAAGATACAGTATAAACAAAATAGATTTTCTTTTTTTGGCAACTATTTCAGTATATTACGTCTTGTGAGTATCTGGATAACTTATCATAGAATCACAGAATGATTAGAGTTGGAAGAGACCTTAAAGATCATCTCGTTCCAAACCCCCTGCCGTGGGAGGGACACCTTCCACTAGATCAGGTTGCTCAAAGCCCCATCCAGCCTGGTCTTGAACTCCTTCAGGGATGGGACATCCACAGCTTCTCTGGCCAACCTGTGCCAATGTCTCACCTCCCTCACAGTAAAGAATTTCTTCCTAATGTCTAACCTAAACCTATCCTCTTTCGGTCTGAAGCCATTCCTCCTTGTCCTGTCACTCCATGCTTTTGTCAAAAGTCCCTCTCTGGAAGGGCTCTAAGGTCTCCCCAAACCCTCCTTTTCTCCAGGCTGAACAACCCCATCTCTCTCAGACTGTCGTTGTTGGAGATATGCTCCAACCCTCTGATCATCTTCATGACCCAAAGTTGTCTCAGAGGTGCATTTGTTTAAAAGAAAGCATTTCCAACTGTGCAACACTGAAATCCATGTGAAGATAGAATACACAGAATATCAGCTGAAGGATAAAACTGCCTTATCTTCCCTTGACCAAGGATTATAAATAAATAAATAAAATTACCAACCAAGAGTAAATGTCTTCTCTTGGTAGGCTGGGAATAGAGTTACAACACATTTACACTCCCATAAATGAGATCAAATTTGGCCCCTCTTAATTAATCCTGGGTCATAGTGAGACTTCACAGTTCTTTACTCTGGAAAGCTTGAAATAACTTCAAAGAACATATTTTAATTGACAAGTGTATTCATTGCCGGAGAGGGGCATAACATGAAAAGGGGATTAACACCCAGCTGTGCTCTAGAGGAAATTTAAGGCACAGACATACTGTAGATCAGATAAAGTCTGCATTAGTGTTCACAAATGTGGAATTTCATTGTCTCCACTAATGGTAACCAGTGCACATCTGCCAATTAAATGTTTCTCCATTCTGGTGTCCTCCTTGTAGTGGTAGGTCTGCTCACCCTGACTCACTGTTACTATTGAATTAGTGAAGTTTGAGTTGCACATCTTCAGAGTCAGCAGAGTATTTACTTCCTCCCTGAGGATGCTACAAAGCTGGAACAAACTGACAGTTTCCAGATCTCCAATGAATATGCCTCGCAAAAGCAAGAACACTGGGATATTTTAAAGTTTAGGGATGTTACTCCGTGGCTTTGATTCTCCTCTCTGTCAAAGCTGCTATGAGAAGCATCTTCTGCCTTCAGTCAAGCTATCATCTCAACCACCCTTCTGGGCCTCCTTCCAACAGCTGTTGCATTAAGTTAAGGATTACTTAGGGCCCATTACAAACTGCTAGGGATTGCCATTGAGTTAGGAATCTAGCCCACACTCCATCCAAATAACAAGCAGATGTTTGGGTAGGGGAGAGACTTGTGCAGCAGTTCTGCAGTTCCAGAGGTTTTCCTTAAAGGCAATCAATCTCCTAAGGCTATGAATTCAGGCTTGCTTTGGGTCAATGAAGCTTCATTGGTATGGAGATACAGAGGGTACCTCAGCATTGTGATATGAGTGTGGATCACCACTAAATGGAAACAGTTTGTTTTCTTTTGCCATTAAAATTCTGGGTTGTGGCAATGCTGTCAGGAGCTTCTCCCACATCTCCCTGGTTTGAGCTACTGAGAAACAGAGACAGGCTTTTGCAATAATTGGCATAGATTTATCCACCTCCATTGTGAATTTTCCAGTATAGTAAACCTAAGGATTGGAAGAGAATCTACCAGGAATCTACCATTCCCAACCTAACATAAAATTGCTCATTCCTGTCCACCACTGTGCTTCTAGAGTGCTTCAGAGAGTCACAGAATCACAGAATGGATAAGGTTGGAAGGGACCTCTGCTGTGGTCATCTAATGTAGCCCCCCTGCTCAAGCAGGGTCATCCTAGAGCACATTGCACAGAATTGTGTCCTGATGATTCTTGCATATCTCCAGTGAGAGAGACTCCACAACATCTCAGGGCGATATGTTCCAGTGCTCAGTCACCTAAACAGTAAAGAAGTTCTTTCT
The DNA here is from genome assembly GCF_000695815.1 of Acanthisitta chloris. Classification (NCBI taxonomy): domain Eukaryota; kingdom Metazoa; phylum Chordata; class Aves; order Passeriformes; family Acanthisittidae; genus Acanthisitta; species Acanthisitta chloris. Next base: position 141,108 of record NW_008677056.1, read on the forward strand.
CATGTTC
>NW_008677057.1:0-1844 GCF_000695815.1 Acanthisitta chloris
GCCTTGGCCTTGACAAACAGCACCTGGACTAAACTCTTGAGCTTATCAGAAGCACTGTCTCTCCCAGGAACCAGTGTTGTTTTAACAAGCTCCTGTTTTTTAACGAACAGCCTTGGAAGCTTATTTTTCTTGCCTGAATAACAACCCAAATGGAATAATATTTTTGTTATAGAACTTTCAAAAAAGTTACCAACCAGAATTGTTGACAGGATGAAAAATTACTGTGACTAATAAAGCCAACTCTCTGGTGACTATAAGCAGCAGTTCCAAGTGACACCCTCTGAGCTCTCCTGGACCTCAACAGGCTGTGGCCAGCAATCTCCCTCTGAATGGGATGCCTTTTGGAGCTAGAGAACTCTCAAGTTTGCTATATTTGGAAGACCACCACTGAATGCCAAGGACAGAGCCTAGGCTGATACCTGCAGCCCTCAAGGCTCAAACTTTTGCTTGTTGAGAAGATGCAACAGCATCTGCTGTGAGTACTTCACTGAATTCAAAGGGAATTTTTCACAGGTATATCCCCTGTACATACTCTTTAGGTCTGTGTGGGTGCAAGTGTGAACATGCTATAGCAAATGTACTATGAAAGTTGTTCTCTTAGTTTCTTAAGTGTGTTAGATTTGTAAATTAGGCCTATGAGTGAGTTACTGTTGTGCTATAGTAACTTCTGCATGAATCTGTTGTTAAATTGTTTAAATTAAGCTAATGATTAAGTGCTGTTAAGTGCCTAAACCATTGGTCAAGTGTGGGGCTGTTTGGCAAGGGGGTCTAGTCTGAACCTTGTGACTCAGTGGGAAGGTCTCCCCTATTCCTTTTCATCCTAACCCTTTCCTGTCTTTATCCTCCCTCCTCCCCTCGCCCAGACTCCACATAGATAATTTTTGGGTTGATTTTGGTTTTAGATTGATTGATTTCAGATTTTAGTTTGTTTTTTAATCTGTATGCTTTAACCATCTTGTACATAGTAGAGCGAACCTTGCCTAAGAACATTGTTGTGCTTTCACTTTCCCATTAAACCTGCTTTTGCTGCTACCTTTGTCAGTAATCCTTGGAGCAAACACCTTCACAGCATATGGTTACCAACATGATGCATGTCACCAGTCACTTTATCTCTGTTTTATATTTCTCTGGCTTTATTTCACTCACTGGAGTAAAATAAAATTAGTTTGCTGTGGGGTGTTTTCCAGGAGGCGCTACTAATTGGATGGGAACAATAAAGCCACTCGCTTTTTTCCAGCACCTTCTGAAACCACAGGCTGTTTCAATGCTTCTCCAGCTCCCAGGCTAGCTAGCACTCATCACATAAACTTGTGCTGCAGCAGAGTGGGGCGAGATGATCACAAAAGGCACCTATTAACCCAAATGATTCTGTGTTTCTGTGAACGCCTTATTAAAGCATTTCAGGTGAAACTGGCTGCTTACTGCAATGCTTTCCCGTGCTGTTCCCAGCCCGGCAGAGAGCTCTTCCCCAGCGCGTTGGGAGGAGCCCCGTGCGATGCCCGCTGGCCCAGGGGAGGCTATGTGGTAGCCCCTCCGTGGGAGTGACTCCTGTGGCAGGGCCTGGCAGCTGAGAAAGGGCCGGAGCCGGGGCGAGCAGCGCCTGTGGCTGTAAGCCCTACCCAGCACAGCGAGGCGTGGGATGCGCTGGGACCGCCCGGGTGTGCCCAGCGCCACGCACACATGCGGCAGTGCAGGGCGTGTGGTTTGACTCCTGAACTCTTCCTGGGAATAGGGGGAAACAACACTGAGAAAAGGGTAGGATGGAGCCTTGGACCCGCTAAGGTCTCCCCTCCACACCCGGTGAGGGCCCGGCTGGAGCACGAGTGCGTCTGACGGGTGGTGTG
>NW_008677058.1:0-326 GCF_000695815.1 Acanthisitta chloris
CCCCCAACCCTCGTGGGACCCCCAAACCCAAAGGGACCCCCAGTGAGACCCCCTAACCTCAGTGAGACCCCCAAACCCAGAGGGACCCCCAACCCCTAAATAGTGGCTCACATCAGTTGAGGTGCCTGGGGGGGCCACAGGTGGGACCCCCAAACTCTGGTGGGACCCCCTAACACTGATAGGACCCTCGGTGAGACCCCATAACCTCAGTGAGACCCCCAAACCCAAATAGCAGCTCATGTCTGGGGGGGTCACAGTGCCCATGGAACCCCAAATCCAGCCAGACCCCCAACCCCTGATGGGACCCCTGACCCCAGTGAAACCCC
>NW_008677059.1:0-836 GCF_000695815.1 Acanthisitta chloris
TTTTAATTGTCCCCACCCATTTTCTAGCAATTCTCCATCATTCTCATGTATCCACTTATAGTCAGATTCCTAGTATTGTACTTGCTTGTTTTCATCTACTTTTTTCTGGTATCAAGGCTGTTATTAACACTTGTTTACCTTCTTGTGCAGCCTGTCTAGCTTCATAGTCTGCTTTCCTATTTCCTGTTCCAGGGACAGTGTTACCTTTCAGGTGCCCTTGGCAGTGCATTATTGCCACCTGTGATGGGAGTTGAATTGCATCCAGGAGTCACAGGATTTCTTCTGCATGCTTGACTGTTTTTCCTTGGGCAGTCAGAAGTCCTCTCTCTTTCCAGATGGCTCCATGGGCATGTACCACTCCAAACACGTACTTAGAGTCAGTCCATATGTTGATTGTTTTTTCCTTTTACCAATTCCAAAGCTCTAATGAGAGCTATTCAGCTTTCTGGGCTGAAGTTCCCTCTGGTAAGGGTTTAGACTCAATCACCTCTGTAGTGGTGGTCACTGCATACCCAGCCATCCTGGTTCCTTGTTTAACAAAACTGCTACCATCCATGAATCAATCCGGGATTCCAGGGAGGGGCTCATCCTTGAGGTCAGGATGGCTGGAATACACAGCTGCCATTCCCAGGAAGGTTTGAAGCACTTTGGCAGTTCGAGGCTGATGGCTTCTTTTTGGGCAGTTCCCAGAGAGCGTTGGCCTCCTGAAACTTCATATCCCAGGTAGATCACCTGTTGTACGAGCTGGGCTTTCTGTCTAGAGACTCAGTATTTGTTAAGTCCCAAAAGGTTTAGAAGACTCACTGTCTATTGTCTGCAATCTTCAACAGTTTCTG
>NW_008677060.1:0-1747 GCF_000695815.1 Acanthisitta chloris
AACAAGGCCAAGAGCTGAACCTGCCCTTGGTCACTCCAACCCCGTGGGATGAGGTCAATGGAGTGAGGGTCAACAGGGCCATGAGCTGAACCTGCCCTGGGGTCACTCCAACCCCTTGGGATGAGGTCAGTGGTGTGAGGGTCAACAAGGCCAAGAGCTGAACCTGCCCTGGGGTCACTCCAACCCCTTGGGATGAGGTCAATGGTGTGAGGGTCAACAGGGCCATGAGCTGAACCTGCCCTGGGGTCACTCCAACCCCTTGGGATGAGGTCAGTGGTGTGAGGGTCAACAAGGCCAAGAGCTGAACCTGCCCTCCAATCCCATGGGAAAGGTCAGTGGTGTGAGGGTCAACAAGGCCAAGAGATGAACGTGTCCTTGGGATGAGGTCAGTGGTGTGAGGGTCAAGCAGTCCAAGTGCAGGTCCTGCCCCTGGTCACACCAATCCCATGGGAAAGGTCAGTGGTGTGAGGGTCAACAAGGCCAAGAGATGAACGTGTCCTTGGGATGAGGTCAGTGGTGTGAGGGTCAAGCAGTCCAAGTGCAGGTCCTGCCCCTGGTCACACCAATCCCATGGGAAAGGTCAGTGGTGTGAGGGTCAACAAGGCCAAGAGATGAACGTGTCCTTGGGATGAGGTCAGTGGTGTGAGGGTCAAGCAGTCCAAGTGCAGGTCCTGCCCTTGGTCACTCCAAGCCCACGGGATGCTCCGAGCTTGGGGCAGCGGTTGGAAAGATGGAGAAGGCTCTGGGGATGCTGTGCTGGGACATGATCCCTGGTGTCTCCATGAGGGCCAGAGGCCAATGGCACTTGGGATCAGCTCCAGCTGCTCTGGGAATTCCATCCCAGTGTCCCAGCCCAATCTCCCCTTTCCCAGGGAAGCCATTCCCTGGGTCCTGTCCCTCCAGGCCTTGGCCCAAGTCCCTCTCAGCTCTCCTGGAGCTCCTGGAGGCACTGGAAGGAGCTCGGAGCTCTCCCTGCAGCTTCTCCTCTCCAGGATGCACATTCCCAGCTCTCCCAGCTGGATGCAGAGCTGCTCCAGCCCTTGGAGCAGCTCCATGAGCTCCTCTGGACTCTCTCCAGCAGCTCCACAGCCCAAATCCCCAAGGATGAGGTGCTGCCAACGCCCTTCAGCAGCATTTCTCCAACTCCAAACCAATCCCAAACTCCTCCAGGAGGTTCAAACCTCTCCCTGCCCCTGGGAGCTCCTTCCGGAGCTCAACCCAACACCTGGATCAAAGTTTGGGAACGACATTCCCAGCGTGTTCAGGCTTTTACTTCCCTCCTTATCTCCCAGGGGTCACTATCAGCACCACAAAAGTCTGGATGGAGGGAAACCTTGGGATCAAACAGCAGGAAAACCCTCTGGAATAAGCATGGAATGGGGAAAACACTCTAGAACAGATATGGAATGGGGAAAACTCTTTGGAGCACACAAGGAATGGGGAAAACCCTCTGGAACACACATGGAACAGGGAAAACACTTTGGAACATACATGGAACAGGGAAAACTCTCTGGAATGGGCATGGAATGAGAGAAACATTCTGGAATAAGCATGGAATGAGGAAAACCCTCTGGAATAAGCATGGAATAGGGAAAACAGTCTGGAATGGGCATGGAATGTGGAAAACACTCTGGAACACACATGGAATAGGGAAAACACTCTGGAATGGGCATGGAATGTGGAAAACACTCTGGAATAAGCATGGAATAGGAAAAACACTCTGGAATAGGTACAGAACGTGGAAAAC